>NW_012130081.1:780911-806410 GCF_000143395.1 Atta cephalotes | reverse complement strand
GTAGTNTACGATACGTAGAGTACGTAGTGTAGTACGTGTGTATGTATGTGTAGTGTATNTATATNTATATATATATATATATATATATATATATATATATATATAGAGCCGCTATTCGTATTTTGGCAAATATCATTGCGGGTTCGGTTCGATAACCGGGCGATTCGTCATGGACTTCTGGCTGATAGTCAAATGAACGAGTTTGCCGTAAATCGACGCGACGATGCATCGACGCATAAATCATCCGTCGTTCAGGTGCGCCTCTATCAGAGCTTACGGACGGTTTCGTTATCATTACACATCGCACGTGCATTGCGCTAAATCAAATCCGGAAAATATTTTCGGAAGGACACGGTCGCGAGCGTGGAAGCTTATCGGTCCGCGTTATTTGCCGAGCGAATGGCAGACTAATTTTAACGCAACACGATAATTAATACGGGGAATAAAATGAAAATAATATAATAAAGTGTCCGGCGTAGCGGTAAATATTCCCGGAAAAATAGCCCCTGGAATTACGTCCATTTCGTTGCGGCGCAATAGTTTGTTATCGTGATTTTTTATTGAGAAGATTCAGCACGATTCTCTACGCCGCGCCCCGCGGAGAGAGAAACACATCACATATTTTTATTTTTATCGTTAGTCACGACATTCCACCCAAATTTCTCATGTACGTGCAAGAGCGCTTCTTTATAGCTGCTGATTATGTCTGTGTTCGAGGTCGTATCGGCCATAAGCATTATACACGGCGCTGTTTATACGCTAACAATAAGTAGGCGATCGTCGAAACCAATACGGAATCCTACGTCATCGCGCAAGTGGGTAAACAAAAAGCGGGTAATACGGTAGAGCGTATGCTATTAATGCCGGCATAATGGTAACTCTTGTTGTTGCTTCATCGTGAGACAGTTACTATCAATGATCTCTCTTCTCTTTCTCTCTCATTCTCTCTTTTTCTCTGGCCTTCTCTCCCCACTCGTCATTACAAGTTACAACGTAGCTGGTTGGCCTTAATGTAATTGTGTTCAGAGGTTCAAGCGATATGGCATAAAATCCTGCGCCATTGCGTCGTATGTCCATGTAGTTAACGTGACGTAAGCACAGCTTGGCCAACGTGTAAGCTTTATTAACTCGCCTCGAGTACCGCCCGACACTTAAAATCAATTAGTGGTACGCGTCAATTAGAAAGTCGGCCGCTTCATTCTACGTCCGAGTCATTCTTTGGACAACCAGTCATTTCGACGCAGAATAATTCTCAAGGATGACGAAATTTTACAAGAGGCAATAACATTATTAGTACTTTAGAAGAAACAATAATATTATTAGTATTTTCTATTATACAGATTCCTCGAAATGTCGAATGATCGATTGTTCGATAATTTTATCCTTAGTCAATTATTGATACTTTAAATATCGCACATCGCACGTCAGCATTGTCTATTTCAACTTTATTATTTGAAAATTCTTAGATTCCCTCAAGAAATAAAATCGAAGATCCGTAATTTGTTTTTGGATTACTAGATATTATTAGCAATAACAAAATAAGACATTACATCAAAAAAAACTTTTTGTTAAACTTCCGTCTCGTGTCAACTTAAACCGATCAAAAGAAAGTCTATGGGAGCATGATTAATAGAACGTTGCCTCATGGCGGTGGTGAGGACGACCGATCAAAAGCAAATGCATACGAAGGAAACAGGTTCTCGCAGAGATACCACTGACTGTTGACGACATTGCGACGATATGTCGAAGTGATCGATTGTGTCTCGTGTGAAAGGGGAGGATCTCCGTTAGCGATGACTCGAACACCACGTTATTATGCAAATCAAACCGGAAGTCTTTTATGGTCTTCATCACACAAGGATACCGCCTTCTCTTAACAATTCTGTAGGATGGATCATTCTGATAAGATTTCGAATCGATAGAATGCACTGCAACAGATTTTAGCGAAATATCTGATGTAGGGAGCAATTTTTTGAGAAATTTAAATATTTATTTATAGATATTTATAATGTAAAAGTTTGTGACACAGAGAGACATGAAGTTATCAAATTATATGTCACATAATACTGTTTTATCTCAACAATTATATTTAATTGTGATAATTGCGTTATTTCCCAGCGTGATATTATTTTCATTTTTGTCCTTTTGATGTCACGGTTTGTCAAGGAAAATCTAATAATTAGCATTGCATAAATATTAATTATTGTTTCTTTCATAATTCAATATCGTATTGCAATTATTTATATATTTTTTCGAAATCCAATTCTCTCTGAGAGAGGACGGCAGCTTGCAATTGCTCTTGATGATTTTACGATGATTTGTAACATCCGGGATTTATGAGGCAATAACCGGTCTGATTGCTGCGTGTCTGTTCGCGAATCAATTAGAGTATATAATTACTACCAGAGAGTTATTATAATTTCGCGATTGCGTTAATGCGCGAAATAAGACTCTAAGAGTTACTTTCACCCACTCATGCGCTTTATGTCTATTAGGAATGAGGATGTGAACTACTTCATCTAGATATAACACAAATAAAAAATAGAGATTAGAAATTTAAAATTGAACTTTTTTAATGGGAACAATTTTGTAGGATGTTTTATTTTTGTACAAAGCAAATCGCGCAAGATATATATTGCAAACTCGAGAAATAATAATTGAAGTGTTAATAATGTATTGATTTTTAAAAGAATAGCTCTTTAAAAGAATAAAATCACGTTTCCATGTGCAACATATATATATATATATATATACATACACAGAAGAAATATATTTATATATATTTATATAGAAACTTATATTTATCTTTTAAATTTTCTTCTTACAGCATTGTTAAAGCTTTAACAGATTAATTTGTGTTTATAAATGTCTGACAATATTGTGATATAAACACAAAATTTATTATTTGGAATAATTGCTAAATGCATTAATAATACAACTATAAAATTATTACATTATTAAATTTATAGTTTCCGGCAATGTATTACAATATACATGATGAGAAACATTATGAATTCGCTGCTACGTGTTATCTTATTTTTTTTCAACCAAGATATCGAGAGGACAGGAAACCACGACTTACGAATTCTTCGCGGCGTATGATATCTGCCTCCTATCTACTCTTCCATGCCGAGAAATGCCTACTTTCTTCTTTCAGATTTTCTTTTATTTCCTTGACAATTTAATCCACCTTGACAATTTAATCCGAGTACAAAATTCCTCCGACCCTCATAATATCGAAAAATTGTTCCTCATGTTTTGTTCATGTAAATTATGCGAACTTGCCGGTCGTAGAAAAAATGACGGCGATTGACATTACTAAAGGAACATCTTAATTTTAACTACAAATTGAAAGAAGACTAAGGTATGCATAATAATCCGTGAGTTTTGCATTATATACTTTCACCGGTTCCTAAAAGAAAGAAAAGCTTCTTCATAATAAATACGTTTAAATAAGAATAGATTGTGAAACGTTTTAAAGACAGAAACAACATTAAAATATATGATACGCTAAAAGGTATTCAATATTAAGAACACAATTTCTTCTATTTTAAATTATGAGAGAGTCACTTATTTTTAATATTAGTTTCTCATAAAGTAGTGATACAGGTATAAATTCTGTTTTATTCATAAGAAATCTTATTTTAGAAAGTTAAAACGCCGAATAAAACACACACCAACGTCACTGACTACATCCATTAACGATCTAAGATTAGCGATCTGGAGGTAGAAATTATTACTGAAGTGGCTAAAAATTAATAACATACGATTCCAAATTCTACTTTGTATGACGCATTTGTAGTGTATCAATATACCATATCATATATCACATTTTAACTTGACACCTGTACTTCATAGATATTATTTAAAGAAAACTATAACACTATGATACAATTTAGAAAGTTAAATATTAATAGATTTTAAATAGAATTGAACAAAATTATTTAGATTTTATGATAAGAAATCTTATCATAAAAAGTTACAACGAATAAATTAAAATACTAACGTCACTGACTATATCTATTAACAATCTAAGATTAGCAGTTAATTATATAATATATAAATATATATTTGATTTATTACATATCTTGTATTGGAACGCTTTATGCTCATTTATCAATATTTATTAAATTCGAATTTTATGGAAGAAGTATAATGTAAATACTTTTGAAGAAGAGAGATATCAGTTTCCATGAATAAAGAGGAAGCTTAAGTAGTTCATTTCACGATTATCAGTTATGATTTCGTTACACACATCGCACTGTTAGCGTTTCCACACATATTATATCATACATGACCCTGACTCGACTTTTCTACATTACGATCGAGTTACACATCGCTCGCACATGCAGTGACCGCTAAATTACATTCCTTGATTCTATGATTTAATAATGCATCGCTATGAAATCCAGCAGGTTTAATAAAATTTATGACAAAATTAAAAATTAGATTTTAGCTAAGCTATTGTAAAATAATATTCTTATAATTCTCTATTGTGATTGACTTGTATATTTCATGTCAGTTATATTTGCAGTAATATTAATAGAAAAAAAATAAAATTACATCAATTTTTTTTCTTCTCTCATTTTTCCAATATATTTAATGAAATTTATCAAAAAAAATTATAGAAAAAAATACATGCACTAGCTATGCTCTCTCTTTCTCGAGTATTACACTAAAAGAATATTAATAACTGTATTAACGTATCACGTTCGTGAATGACAAATTAGAAATGTTAAGATAAATTTAACCATTAAATTTAAAGTTATTTTCTTTAAATTGTAGTTACTTTATTAATTTCGATTCGAAAGAACTCGCTAAATAATTTAATGATTCTTTTTTCATCGACCGTTTTGGCGGTAGTAGCTTTGAATTCGCAGCTAAAAAGATTTTAAGAAAAAAAATTTTAAGAAAAAGGTAAAAAATGCACTGACCTTGAGCAAGTTTCGAAAGTACGGACTGCACGCCGAAAGAACGATCTTATGTGCGGTAAAGCTGCAGCTGTCGCAGGCGAGCGTGACGTCGACAAAATCTTCCACATCTCTCAGCTGACGTACGGAACTGAGAATGCTCGATTGAAAGTCGTTCCATCTAAGAGAGTATTGCTGCTCTCCGCCAGTCGATGAGGACGAAGAAGCCGCCATGGCGTCCGTCCCCTTGAGAACGACCCGCGGTGCTATCGTGCTCACACTCGACGTGTTGCTCGTGCTCTATACTCTCGGACCACACTTCACCAGTCTTTCTTCGTTTACACTCACGTTTCCTATTCCTTGTCCGTTCTGTATATTCCTTGAAGGTCCTCGACTCAATCGCGCCCGAATTTAATCGCCAAGCTTAAGTATGTATGGCGAATAACCTGGTCGCAGCGTTCAACAATTGTTCGATGCTTCGAAAAAGTCGTCACGGATCGTCACAGATTCCTTTTTACGGTTTGTTCCTTCCAAAGGTATTGTTATCAGAAGTGAAAGCCAAGAAATGAAAGCTAAGCGCCCAATCCCAAATAAAAGTAGGTATAGGGGAAACTTCGCGTACACCACGTTGAAGAATCTCATAGTACTTGGCTCATGATAGGAGTGGCACCTGGAAGCGCACGGTAAAACGTCGGACTGAGATCACGAAATAATGTAGTGCTGCTACATGTACTTGGCGCGAGAGACGCTATTGCTTATTTTGATGGTTCGCAGTTGTCGTCCTCTATTGTTTCTTACAGTGAAGTAATCCGCTGTTAGCTACAAGAAAACAAATAGCGACTATGTTTCCACACAATGCAAAATAAATATAAATAGAACAGTCGGTATTTCTTTTGTTTTTTATTATTGATTTAAGGCTGTGTCCCGATATATAGGCCGGTATTCATAGTCGAATTTTATATTTAAGACCGTTTTAAATGCAGTCTTAAGATATCATAAGACGAAATCTTAAGACGAAATCTTAAGACGAAAAATAAGACTTCTGTCCACTTGATGTTATCAATCAATATTTCGAAGCATTCGTAGCGTCAAATATACCTTATAAATACTATATAAATGCAATACTAAAAATTAAAAATCTATAATTTATGTTATGCAGGGCCGCCGCAAGCAGGTGTGCAAGTTGTGCACTGCACAAATGCATTAAAAAGAGAAGTTAAATTAAGTTTGAAGTTTTCCTCCATTTACATGTTTTTACTTTTTCCGTCTGCAATCCAGCTTTTTTGTCAAGCTCAATTTTTGTATCATTATAAACTTTCAGAAAATATGGAAAATTTCAGAGTTATTTTTCAACATTTTTTTCTTTTCAACAAGATTCCTATTAACAAGATATTTTAAGAGAGAAAATCGGACTCTGCCTTTCTTTATTTCAGAGAATTTATATAAAAATGAAATTACTTGTATCAAAAAAGACTCAGATTACAAAAAAAAAGGTTAAAATTAAAGCATCAGTTTCAGCATCAAGTTATCGATTATTTTTCTAGAGTGGATGTAAAAGTGAAAAATTTTTATATCAATTTCAATGTAGAAATTTTCACTTTTTACATTTCTATTTTAGAGAAAAAATCTTATATGATCAAATTGCGTCTTGTCTAAAAAAAACTTTAAAAAATTATTTAAAAATGTATCTTATTAAAAAAATTGAGAGTAAATAAAAATATTAAGAAGATGCAAAATCTTCTTTGCCCAAAGGTGCTTTCTATGCTAGTGGTGACATTACGTATGGTACAGATTATTAATACTGGTAGTATATGAACTGATAGTATATAGAACAGAGAAAAAATGTAAGGGAGTAATATCCACTGAAAAAACTAGTGCAACATTGATGTGCAATTAAGTGCAATTGAATGCAAATCAATTTACATACAATACTTTCAGTGTTAATAAATAATTTAACTCTTTTAATTACATTTTCTTTGTTGTCAATAATCATATCTTTAAAAGAGGATTAAATTATTTATTAACATTGAAAATATGTAAACCAAATTTATTACACTAAATTGCAACAGTGTTGTACTTTTTTCCAATAAAAAAACATTATTTAGACATAAGCAGTAATCGGTCAATCACAATAAAGACTGGGTCAATAATAATACAATTCTTTTGAAGTATTCTTTGATTAGTCAATTCATAAAATTTTTTCTTCTAATAAATCAAATTTATGAGGTTTGACACTCCCTTAAGGCAATTAAGTAAGCAGTAGCAACTTCAAAATGTTAATTTGCTTAGTGCTTACATTTTTATGTATCATAGCCTTGTTATATCAGAACACAGCCTAATGTTAATGCATGAGTTGAAAGTACGCCTTGATATCAAATTACAAACCAATAATTAAATACTGGAATTATTTGGAACATATTTTTCCTTTTAAAATTGAGAAACATCTTACAATCTCAAATTAATATTAATATTTAATTTAATTGTTCATTAAAATTTTTTAAAAGCCTTTTTATTCCATTCTCATAATATATTATGCGCGCATAAAATCTATTAATTTACTTTCTGTATTGTTTTTTTTGAATAATTTTTATATAATTTTTTTAATATTTGCCATTTTGTATATAATTGAATTAAGTTCTTTCTGCTTAAATATAATAAACATCTCGATAATAATCGTTTTTTCTTTAGAAATATATTAATGTGAAAAATATATTCAAGATAATAATTAAATAAATTGATTTATTATAATTTACCTATTACACGCGAATGATATTATTGGTAATTCATGTATGTATATAGATTGATGAAATTTTTATGCAGTTCCCGGGAATCAAAGATTACATTTTTAA
Organism: Atta cephalotes; assembly: GCF_000143395.1. Taxonomy (NCBI): domain Eukaryota; kingdom Metazoa; phylum Arthropoda; class Insecta; order Hymenoptera; family Formicidae; genus Atta; species Atta cephalotes. Next base: position 798,651 of record NW_012130081.1, on the reverse strand, counting down.
TGGTTACTGACTGGCCAGTTGTCCATGAAAATTTAAATATGTAATTCGTAACGAACGCATTATGTGATACATTTTTAATATCGGACTCGTTGGAGACTATTAAAATTTAAATTTTAATACGCCATTCGTAATGAACAAATTAGGTATTATCTTGCCAATGTAAAACTCGCCGCTAATGGAATTGTTCAATCGACCTTAGCATGCGCAATCGTCCGATGTAAAATATTTTTACATTTATTTCGTAAACCTTTCATTAGCAACCCCTTCACATTGTTTATGCCGAAATCATAAAAGGCACGAAAATTCCAATAAAAATAGCAACCTGTTCGGTTATCATGATCGTTCAATCGTAAAGTTTATGACAATTAAAAACGTTAATTTAATATACTCAAGAACATTTATTATGACTTACATATAATTTATTCCATCAAAAAAATACATAATAAAGTTGATAAGAAGATCATATCTTCATTACATCATAAAATTCCACTAATAAAATATTAAATAATTCACAACAATACGAATTTATATAAATTTATATCACATAAATAAAAAAATTACAATTTTGTGTAAAAAGAAATAAAATATATGTTTATATAGAGATATTATACAAAAATTAATTAACCCTAGAATGTTATCGATACGTATAAGTAAGCGAGGTCAATGAGCGCTAAGTTATGCCTTTAGTGATCATTACGAAGATTCCAACCTGATATGCTAAAAGATAGAACAAGCAGAGACAAGCTTTTAAAAATTCTTTCCGTTATATATCAGTTTGTTATAATACTGACTCTCGAATGGTCAATTTTATAACAGAAAGCGTGATAAGTGATTTTTAATTAAGCAGATTTGTGTTATTTTATATTTTATTTAAGTTATGAGAAAAAATGCATAATATACACAATTGTACTATATGCGCTATATTATTTTAAAATTGAATTTGATAGTATACTTATTTTTTCGTTCATTTTAAATTAATAATTAGGTTATTTGTGTTCATAAAGGTCTAGGTTATCAATATTTTGTAGATTATAAATATTGAAAGTGTGAAATATATTAAAAATACGAAAATATATTAATTAAAAGTAGTCTATTGAACATAAGTAGTCAACATAACATAAGTCTATAATATAACATAAGTCATAACATAAATCATAACATAAGTCATAACATACGTCATAAGTCATAACATAAGTTATAACGTAAGTTATAACATATTTAAGTCTACATAAGTAAAGAAAAGAAGAGTCAACATAACAACATAAGTCTATTAAACAAAAATAGTCTATTGAACATAAAATTTATTGATAGCAATACTGTATCACTCAATAGTGATAGCATTGTAGGGTTAATAAGCATAATTGATTATGCTTGAAGATTACAAAATCAATAATTGAATATGAAAAGCTATAAGCCGATGCAAGGTAAAAATGCACTTTTAATAATACAACAATTTAATTTAATCCGTATTTCATATTTTAATTTTTGATCGATATAATACAATGCAATGTTCTAAATTTAGAAATCTTTTATTTCAAAAGATTTATTTAAGGAATAATTAATATAAAATTATAAAAATAATTAATATAAAAATCTAATAACATTTAAATAACATTTACGTCAGAGAACGTCAAATAATTAGACTCTTATTTCTTTGTACTAAATTTAAAATTTCCAAAATTAATATTTTGAACTCGAATGCATACTTAAGGTGTTGTGATTATGAATAACACCATATATTGTATACAGAAATACATATACTCGCTTTTCGATGGTATAAATATTAAAATCAATTATTAATTTTAAAATAACGAAAATTTTATTTTTCTTTAAAAATCAATATTATGAATATTGAGATAAATACCTTAGAAATGTCCGGCGTTGAACTTTTTGAATCAGATACTATATCTAATTAGTATCAGATACTGTAGTATGAAAGTGTAATATCTGCTGAATAGTTCCCCGAAATTGAAGTATTTGGTTACTTTTTTTATTTTGATTATTCGACCACTTTGTCCGTGTAATATTGATAATCAGATATTTCTCGAGGAACTATTTCCATTACACCATCCTGACTTCTGGTTTGTAAGCTGTTAACAAAATATAAAATGTTTTATTTATCTGATAACTTCTGAAAGAAATGATAGAGATAAGGGTTCGTGTTTTTCATTATCTAATTAACTTGTGATTAAGTTTAACCTGATGTTTCATCCAATGGACATCCATGAACATTATAGATGAAGCCCATTGGATAAAACATCAGGTTAAACTTGAAGGAAAATCATGTGTTCAAAAATATTAATTTATTTTCACATAATAATCGTAATATTAATATACTTATTGATAGTATATTTCTTAAAACCAAATTTTTTCTTTTTTTTCTTTCTTTTTATTTTATTATTCAATAATGACTATCCTTTTATATATGCTAATATATTTTTAGAGTATTTACCTTATGATAGAAATAAATCTTCTCTTTTTCTCTCGCTTTTTCTTAATGTTTAATTGTTCCTTGGAGATGTTAGTATATATCACTTTTTCGCGCATACCGAAACGCTTGCACCTTCTGTCCTTCTGCGTCGCGGTCGACGCGTCAGTCCGACATCCAGTGCCGGGAAATGAGCCTACAAAGGTTCTCCTTCGTACTTTTATCCTTATTATTAATGACAAAGACACTTTGTCTTATTCTGATGTTTTTGCTTACCATTCCTCTTCCGGTTTTTATACACTTTTTTTACTTTTCTTTTTCTTTTTGTTCAGTTTTATTTGTTCAGTTTTTATTTGTTCAGTTTTCAGGTTACACACTTTTTTTTCCTGTAATAGACACAATTAATACAAATTAAGTTTAGATTTAGATTCGATTCCAACAAGTGACAAGAGAAATACGTTAATGATTCTTGCATAATTGAATTGTAGATTTGTAAATTTGTATTTGAATGTTAATTTGGATGATTATTGAGTACCATTGATATATTGAGATAAGAATTATTGCTCTTGATATTATTAAATATTGGTAACAAAATAAGTAAAGAATTGACATATAAAACAATCTTATTTATTTTTACATGAATGAAGAAAGAAAAAAAATATTAAAATAATGCTATGAAATTAACAATAAAGTTAAGAATAAAAGATAAAAATTGGATTTTCTTTCATTTTTGTATTTATATTATTAATAAAATGTTATTTAAAGATCTACAATTGAAAAAGGATGACAATCGAAGGAAAAATTTGTGCACCCTAATATAATATTTCATATCAAATTTTCACAATTATAATATATAATATTTCAGTCTTCATCGAAATTGCAATTAAATCACTTTATAGCACCGCTATGAAACGATTAGAAAAGAATAATTAAAGAATAGCACATGCACAGTATCTACTTTTTTGATTATACTTACAAGTAGATATATATCAATCAATCTATTTGCAAAAATGCTTTATAACGGAATCTTCTGAACATCATTCGGTTTACGACTGTTTTATTCGCGTATTGGTGTTCGTCTGACTGAAATGTCCCGTGAAACTTTTGATTTTTCAAAACTTTTACAGGTATCACGACACTTAATGTTCGGTTGGAACATTACACATACAATATTATGCGTTCTTGGTGATATATAGCTGGTAACGGTACAATTATAGAAGGTCTATATTATTATAGAAGGTCTATAGGTTTATAATTAACTACATAAACTATTTAAAAAATTTCATTGGAATTGTTTTTCTTTGAAGACTAATGGAATACTCTTGTTAAATTGTAAAATTTTATTGTATATTTGTCATATATTCATTATAATTTGCTGAATATTAAGAAAATTAACATTATTTTAACTCGACTTATGTATTTTTCTTGTATAATTTGATTTTTACGCAATTATTTATAAAAAGAAATTATTTATAATAAGATATTTTGAAAATTTCTAAAATTTTTTGTAAATCTTCCAATCTTTTCATGTTAAATATTAATTAAAGTTTAGATTTTACGCGTAATATTATTTTTTAAAAATGAATGACATTTCAGTAAAAAAAAATATTATCGACATTATACATAGCACGCATTAAGTAAAATATTATTTCTAATGAAGTTGTTCTAAGTTGTGCGTGCCTTAGGTATTGGCATAATTACTGGATTTTATGATGAGATGCTCTTTACTTGCATCATATACGGAAGAGTCATCGTAGAATTATTTTTCATTTATTTACAACTCTAATTGTAAATCATTTGACTTTTACGATCGGTTATAAACATTTCTTTCCGTACATCAATTATTATAAATACAAGCGCAATGTCCATTGCGTTTGCTGTCTCGATTCACTTAAAGTTTTCTCAATGTTGATTGCGTGTTAATAGAAAACGTAGAAAACATATTCAAATCAACGTCTTCTATTTTGCATGCTTTAAACGTACAGATTTACATGCATATGTTATATCTTATAGTATCTAATTTTTTAATAATATCTATTGACCGGATAAAATTTCTCGATCAACATGCCAATACCATAAAATATCTTTGGCAATCATTAAATAAATATTTATTAAATACGAAATATTTTGCAAGCAATAAAGCATATGCGTTCAAGCTACAAAAATTGTAATTTACGAAAGTTTAAGCAGATTAAAATAAGCACATGATAAGAACAACACAATATGTATAAAAACAGTAAATTAATAATAATAAATTAATAATAAAATTTGATATTTTTTTAGTTAATCTGTATATATAACTTGCATGTGTATATATAAATTTTATGTATTGAATAAATAAATATAATAACAATAGATAATAATTTAATTTCAAAATATTATTATGGGTTAGAGAAGGCGGGGACTATTCCATCAGTTTTAACTTTAAAGTAATACGAAAATTCACGATAGCAAATAATATCTTTTTGCAGTCTTATAACGTTATATTACATTGTACAATCATGATTGCTTCTTGAAAGCATAAATACGATTTTTAAATAATCAACATGTGCTGTAGAAACATTAACATTACCGCAAGAAATAGACGAAAAAATTCCCACTCTACTATTCTCATTTATTATTGTTAAGATTTGAATTGACAATAGTAAAGAATCTTGCAACTTAAAGATCAAAGATTCTTATCTAAAAAGAAGAGAGAGATATCAAAAGAAACAAAAAAAGGTAAAACTAACAGTGACAACAACGATGATGATAAGGTTTTAAAAGGAAAAGAAAGAAAACAAAAAAGAGAGAAAGAAGAAGAATAATAATATCTTGGAAATCAATGATTAAGATCACAGTATAAAGCAGAGGTTTTTCTAAATAGAAATTTTTTCTAAATAGAAATCACTACTTTTAAAGTCTTCTTTTCGTATAAAGAAATGGTATAAAAAAATTTGTATAAAAAAATTGATCGTGTTATTCAATGTTTGTGACAAATTTATAGGAAAAGATTTCTAACGCCACAGAGAAGCATACAATTTTAATACAATTTTAATCGCTATATTATATATACACTTTACGTAGCACTTCATTCACAAGCCGGAGAAATGTAGAATTTATGTACCAACAAGACGTATATAATAGTTTTGCGATCTCTTCTTCCCGAGTGTTTTACATTTCACCATTTAATTTCAATTAAAACAAACTCTGTGACATCGCTCTTATCATCCGGTGGTTATCAGAGAAATGTAAAGCTTGATCATGTTTGCCCGCACAATGTATGATCGCCTTTGCCGCTTTAATTACGAAAATAGCTCGATCTCGCCCGATAGCGGCTGCGTTGTTTCGCATTTCCGCGTATATAGTAACGTTTTATAAACAAACTGCCCGAGATATCGCGGAGTAACATATGGGTGTAGTCTGAAAAAAGCTGCGGCTACGTAATGCAATTACAACGTACGTGTCGAGAATTAAAAGCACATAAGTCGCAGCGATTACGCATTATGAAACTGTTATACTTTTAAAAGCCAATATAGTCACCGATTGGAAATCTATTTAAATTAATATTCGTAGTAGCTGATAATAATCAAAAATCATACGTAGATATCAACCGATATTGCAAATCAGATTTCAATATTGATCATGAATTCAATATTGATCATGAATTCTGTGGTCGAGAGGCAATCAATAAATCGACTGCAGCCACGTATTTACGGTCATTGCATAAAGTATGAATGCGTAACTGAAGTCAATGTAACTTATAATTAAAAAATTTGCATAACAAATAATTATAACAAAACTGCATTAACTTCTTTCAAAAAACAAATTTATTAATACGTATATTTCTTTCAAAAAATAAATTTATTAATACGTATCGGAATTTTATAAAAATATATAATATAACTGTATATTCAGTATTACTTAGATTTGTACAAAGTGAAAGAATCTTAACACAGATAAATATATTTGCTGTAAAATCATTTAGGTATTGCATCTTGCGGCTGAAACAATAATATATCGAGCAATCACATTATGAAACTGACGTAATGATCACGATTTCATAAGAGTGTAGTTAGAAAGCGCAAATCTGCAAAATGCGCTTATTTATTTTTCCTTCTATGATTTGAAGAACTTCTATGAACTTGAATGTACATTTCACCCGACCGGCGGACTTACATCTTTCCAGAGTGGAATAAATCAAAGCCATACGCTAATCACAAATACAACTGCTGACACCGCGAACATTTATCTTCGTATCATTGACCATGTGTTTGATTTGACACAGTCATGTGTGAGAATTGAAAAGAAAACAATATGCCAATGAAATACCCAGGAATTTGGCTTCTCGGAATTAATGTAATTGATTTAAATACATATATCATTCTAATTAAAAATCGAGGTTGTGTAATTTTAAAGACATAACGTTTATCATTATACAGAATGAAATAGCTTTATTTTTGTCTTAGTTATAGCTGCAATTATTATAATTAGCTCTTTTAATGGTATCTTTGAAAATTAAAAATGCATATCTCAAAATATTGAATTTAAATTTTTTAATTGAATCAAAAATTCATGTTTTTATTTATTTAAACTTGGGAAAATTAAAATTTATTCTTTCAAAATTATACATGCAAACTGGAATATTTCAATTAAAATTACCCATAATTACAAAACTGTATTATTGTTCGTGAAAAAAATATTTTCTTGCAAAAATATCTTTTAAATGTTTGAGTATCTTAAATTGCTATTTGATTTGTGTGTTTCTCGCTCAAGTATTTAACTTGTGAATGTGTAAAATCGTAACTACGAGAACGTAAAACAGAGCGTGACACATGTGGCAACGTGTGTGCTGCAGGCATTCCATTGTATCGTATGAATGAACCACGTCGCCCGGGAATACATTTCGACTGATCGATCGACATCCAAACTATACTCGGCATCGAAGCGCAAATATAATTCCGGCATTTGTCAGTTAATGAAAAATGCGAATCACGCACTCTAAATTATGCATAATTTTGAAATATTATTTGCTTTAAGTCGGAATTTTATTTAAAAAATATATACATATAAATGTCTTTTATGTCTGTAAATGTGGATGTAATGTATATATAAATAGACGGATAAATAGATCAATAGATGGACAATTTATCTAAAAATAAAGATTCTGCAAGTTGACATTTTCTTTAAGAAACTAATATAATAAATGTATAAAGAAAAGAAAAGTAGACAGTAATAATAAGAAATTAGCCACAATAAATTACAAAGTAAATATTAAATTAAATGAAATGCAATAAGATAAAAATGAAATAATCAAGAGAAGAAAGTTCAAAATAAAGGAAAAGAAAAAATGACAGAAACAAAAAAAGATCTAAATATTATACAAGATTGTAACCCAAAGTTTCCAAATTATATTAAGAATACATTTGAACCAAACTTGGCATCATTTTATATCAAACTTTGCCATCTTGTATATAATATATGGCTATGTTCCATTATTCACTGCGAATACTGAAAATCTTTAGTGCACTCGTATATGTAATATGAACTATAGATTTTCAATACTTGAAGTGAATATAACCGTAATAGACGTAATAGACGTAATATATATTTATATTATGTTAATATATAAAGATCCCTATAATGAGATACATTATACATGAGTTCATTTTGGGTAAATGCTGTCATAGGCAAAATTTAAAAAAATAATAGGTCATTTTAAAGGAAATTTAATAAGCTTTAAGATAACGTTATATAAAATTTAATTCAAATTCCATTTTTTTTTAAATTACAGAAATGTAAAAAGTGAGCAAATCGTAAAGTCAAAAAATTATGCTCCTAATATGAGATGCCCCAAGAAATCGATAATAAAACGCAAAGTATATCAGTGCAAAAAAATTTATTTAATGTTTCTAAAATACAAACAAACACAACCAGCGTGCGCGAAAAATAAGCATATGACAGATTATACCCAGAACTATCTTCAGATAGTTGGAATCAAGCATCGCAGAAATAGACACTCATTCGACGTTCATTCCGGTTGTCTTTTTTATTATTGTACAATCACATTTATACTTTAGCAACGATTTTCACTATAACATAGGAGTTATTTCATATTATAAATACCTTGGGTATCTCATATTATGATTTCCACGTCTTATAGTTTTACGATCATCAAATCTATGTTCTATAATTAAACAATTCATCACATACCGTATTTTTGTATCAATACGATCTTACTCTATCACTACTCTATGAAGAATTTATTGCCAAATATTTATTTTGTTAAATAATAAACGAAGTTTAAAAGTTTATCTTAATGAAAATATCCAAATTCTAAAAATCTTGTTTTACAATAACTATAGGTATATTTAATAATGAATTTTCTACTAAATAGTTTTCAATCCAAGAGCAATAAATTCATAGTAGAACAAATATTTTATTAGTATTTATTAGAAACATCGCTATCTCATATTAGGGGACTTTCCTGTATAAATTTTTTTTTATATTTATTTATATTTATATTTATATATTTATTTATTTATTTATTACATTTATTTATGTATTGCTGCGATTATATTTGATTATAAAGTTCTTGAAAGTTTTCTCTTTATTAATCTTCTTCTTTTTCTTCTCTTTCGATACGCATCCCAATTAAACAAATTGCTGCAGTCATTCCACATAAATCTCTCTGATGGTTCTGTACATAGATACAATATAATAAATATTGATCTCGCATTTTTCATTTTAGACAATGTATATATTTCTTTATATAAGTATATTTTCTCTCTTTTTTACATTAAAGAAAGAAGACTGCGTAATTCCATCAAAGATTCTTTCCTCTATTTAAAACAGAATATATCATACGATTAAAGCGAAACTTACTATTTACGATGCGTTTACGATGTTACAGGACGTTGTTTCATTATTTAAACTGCATTCCAAAACGTCCTCTCCGAGAAAAATTTTATGAGATATATACAGTATACATATAAGATATAAAATATATTATGTCAAGTAAAATTTTCCTCGAAATGTTTTGAAATGTAGCCTTAGAAACTAAACATGTTTTGAATGTAGATATGTAGACACTATCCTATTCCTTGTCAAAAATTTTAGTAGAGTATTTATTTCCGAAAATGCATTTTCAAGATATTTTATTTTTTAGTATACATTAAAAATTATTTATGCAAAAAAGTATGTGTTATGAAAAAAATTTATCTATATATAAGTTAAACGATTACCGTGTTAATCTTTAGCGTTTGCTTAAATTGAGAAAATTATATGTATTAAACAGTATAGTTGGATAACGTGCAATATTGAAAGCTTGATTAATAACGCCGTTTAGAATCAATTACGGTGAATTTATCATTTTCAACCGGAAAGTCGGACCTGGAGTACCCATTCGCTTTTTCTGTCCGACCAATGGCGCTTTGCATATCATTGTGTACGACGTGCGTACACGAAGAAATGTTCCACACCCACAAAAAAGTGCACGATCTGCATATGTCGTTAGGAATGATCGATGAACCCGGTGGATAAAGCCTGGGTAGCTGTCATTAACGCAGCCGCTTTTTGCGCTCATACATACGAGCGAGTACGTTTGCAATGACAATGCCGCGATTCTCCTTGGAATTTTTGTACAATTTATCGACCGCTTGGCGAAAATCAACGGATCAGTCGCGTAAGAAGTAATGAAATCGACGAATGAGCGATAGAATCATTTGCAATTTAATCCTTCATACATTATTTATCACCCTTAATGATCGTCGTCGTTTCTCTTACGCTTTTCAGGAATAATCTGTTTTCGCGATTCAACTCTGACAATGGCAGTGTAAAAACAAATAGACAAATACATTGAACGAATTAATTTGTTTTTAAGTCCGTATTCTCTTGTCGAATTAAACAAATATTTATATTCTTTTAGATATTCTATCATTTGTAAGAGAGATTTCATTACAATTTCTTTTGAATATTCTTAATATTCATCATCTTTGTAAACCGTTAACTATTCTTTATAACTATTTGAACTTCTATCTTTCTCTAAATGTTATTCATTTGAATGCTATCCATACATGTTCATAAATCACTTTCATACATTGTTTCCATTTTATTTTGCACTTTCATTCATACAAATGCATTAAGGAAAAATCTAACAGTTTCCACAAAAACAATTCGCATGCAATATCAATGAATCACAAAGCTTCGATGAATCATGCAATTATTTTGCAATTTAATATTTAATTTTCCAAAAGTTAGCGATCAACATTATAAACTATTGTCAACGGTACCTTTCAATGATTTGGTGTCATAAATAAACAAAGTCAAACCTTCGTTTTCCAATCGTTCGTACTTTACGAGTCTCACGTTCGCAGATACGAATTGCGTGCTGAATTTCATGCGACACAAAAATCACCTGTTTTATTAACGCATCGGGCATAATTACGTTGGTGAGACGGGCTGCCCGGGTTAATAATTGAATGGCGATTGCTCAGATAACGTAATAATAAGTCAACTATCATCACACCAACGTCATCATCGCTAACAACAATAACAATACTGTCATTATCATCGCGAACGGTGCCAGTGGCCAGATGACTTTCACCTTCCAGCGTGTACATGCATCGTTGCACTGGAACGAATGCGGCCACACGTCTGTGTAACGATCCGAGTACGTAAGTGTGTGGTAATTTCGGGAGATAATAACATCCCAGTTAATTGGAACCTTTCGTGTACGGATGCGCGTTGATTGAATATCGACGAAGAGATCGTAGTAATTATCCTGAGAAATTCATCGCGCAGGATTGACTTCGGGAATACATTGGAATATTAAAAGAAAGATTTCTCACAAAGATTTCTAATGAAAGATATCATAGCGAAAGAAACTTGAGAAGAATTATTTAATTTTGATTCGGAAGAGGATTATCGAAAAATATTAGATTCTTTAATTTATAAAACTTAAAAGAATTAAACTTCTAAAAAGTAAATAACGATCGATATTATGTAATAATATTTTATATTAGTTTAAAAATAAATAGTGATTAACATGAGAATAAATAAATTTGCCAATTTTTATCATACCGTATGGAGTACTAATTTAATGTTAATTTATACGTTATGCTTAAGTTCGGTTCCACAATGTAAAATTAACTTTTATTTTATTTTAAGAATTAAAAAAAAGATAAATAGCATGTTAAGTATCGAGATTAAAATTACATTAGTGAAACCGAGCTTTAGACATCCATTTAATATATTTTGGAACTCGCACCGGGTATCATTTGGTTTAACAATGTAATCTCATTTTGAAGAAAAATATCACCTCCAAATTTTACATTAATTCTGCCTTCTAATTTTCGGGATGAATATTTTATCATTTGACTACTGTATATAATATAAAATAATACTCACACTGAGAAAAATGGTCTGGTCGGATTAAATAGTAAATCTGGTAGAAAACGGTCGAATCAGAATTTTCTGATTAAACTACTACTTGAATTCTGATTGATATTTTGATAAAAATAAGAATTTTAGTAGATTTGAAGAAATATTGTATCAATCAGAAATTCTGGTTATCTCAACTAGAATTTTAATAAATTTAACCAAAAAATTCTGATTCGTTCATTTTCAAGCAGAAATTTTTTTCAATGCAACGATGGAAATGTCAAGTAGTAAGCAATTGATTCGAAATACGTATTAAGATAACTGTGACGTATAAATTAATATATAATAAGTTTATGATCAGCTTAATGATCGAAAATATCAAATTTATTCATCTCAAAAAAAAAGTTAAATTAATTGATACACGTTATCTCATGAAACTGGAAAATAAAGAATAAAATAAAGGTTTACGACAACATATATTAAAATAATAATTTCATCAGTCCGAAGATTTTTATCATATAACGCGCTGTGCACCATAATTTTCGTTCAGGAAGAGAGTCCAAGTTCACACACTGTACGATAAGCCAGAGCGTTAAGACGCCTGTATATGCGTAAGGGCGCATATATAGGTGCGGTATTAATTTATTTTATGCGCGCTCGCGTGCACCGGTTCATGCACATGCGGCGGCGCGCGTTTCCTGATCGCACACAGTATTAACGCCAGGTTGACGACCCTTTAATAACTTCGTGCGTTCTCGCACCGCGGATCGGATGTGGATCTCATATCGGCCAATTAGGAGACGTTTAGTAATGAGAATGACGATGAGATCCCGGTGGATCAACTGATGGCTCATACTTGAAGGTGAGTCACGTGGCCGGAAATAGCATTGTAGAGGAATTCGTTACGCGATATGTGATATTGCTTCCGGAAAACAAAAATGAGCTGCACGATATGCTGTTAACAATTATCAGTGAAGGAGCGAAAAATTCCAACGTGAGACTCTTACAATGAGTACAAAGTTATATAATATCCACGTGTTATTATATTATGCATATTTATCGTGCAAAAATTAAAATTTTTTAATGTAATTATTAACATTTTGTTTAAAAAATTTTTCGTTAGTAGTCGCGTGCGCGACTGCATAAGTCATGGACTCCTTACGCTTTGCTATTCGTTAAGTATAGATATAATGAAATGACGCATAAACTGCACCTCGAGCGCAAGCAAGGTAAATGCAGGGACATGTAAATATTCCACGTAGACGATGAACCTTGACGTGACGAACATTATCAAATACTGCATCACACTTGAAATGTTAACTTGCTGCCGCTAGACACGTTTGTCTGTGATATCGGTCTAAAGGCATAGTTAATAATCAGGAAAGTACATTTTAAAATATCTGTTTTATTATTACTTGCGCATTAAATTCTTATCGCGATTATGCATATGCAATGCAAGAACACGTGGCAAAAACAAGAAGAACTAGCCATGTATAGATCCACGTGCAAAACTAGGCAAGTGAAAACGATGTTAATAATAACGATGTAGTGAGGAAAAAACTGGTTAATAATTAAAAAACTACATATTCGCAGTAAATGTCATTTATCTTGTAGGAATCACCGTTACGACTCGTATTTCAGCTCGAGTTTATGTATTTCGTTTGGAATTATAACTATCGATCGTGATGAAACGGAGGAACATTATGAAGTAGTGCATTGGCTGGTACACGAATGTAAATAATATGAGAGAGTGCTCTTATCGCGCCGGCCGTTTTGTGCAATGTGGGACGCGTTATCAGTCAGTCTGCTGCAAAATGCTGCATTTTTATCTCAAAACGGAGAGATTTGTGAGGAATCTGATGAGGGAGAAGTGGGGGACAGAAGCGTGACAGATCTGAATTAAGATCGATTACGCGGGGGCGCGCGTTACCGCGACCGCATCGAGATGAGCAATTTATCAACGGATGCGTGTTTACACGAGACCGTCGCGACGCGTGCATTTCGCATTTACCACGTGTCATCGTATTTAGCTCGTATTTACTACGTTGTAAGCCGGCAGTAGCTGCGCGCTTTAATTCACCGCCACTATCCGCCGTCATCGGTAATCCGTGTTCGACATCCGTTATTCTCGTTGTGCGAGTGTTTTATTTGGCGAGAAAAGTTCTCGCACATGATCTACGATCGCATGAATTATAAACAATTTGTAAAAGATATCTCACAAAAATAGTTTGTTTGCATTTTAATATCTATTTGTTTCATATTGCAATTATTCATACAATAGAAAATTTTCTATTAAATAAAATAGAGATAGGCGTATATAAAACTTATAAGAGAGACAATAATATAAGCTTTTTTGAATATATTATCTTGACGAAAAACTATCAAGAAAGTTGCAATTACAAAAAATTTCAATATTTAATAAAAAGAAATTGATAAGATCAATGATCACGATGCGGTAATGCGAATGTGTTATCTTCAAAATATTTTTTGTTTATTTGTCAAGTTGAATTTATTGCGCTTACTGACAGTCTCAAGGTGAAGTGATCGGCTAATTTCGTTGGTTAAGTAATATAAGACCGATGAACAATTTTATCGGAACGAGAAGATGACTGGTAAAATTTCATCAAATATATAAATTCATTAAATATATTGTGTATGTAAAATGAGTCATATGATATAAAATATGTTTACAATTATCATAAAATATGTTTACAATTTCTATATTGAATGTCTATAATAAATTGATTATATGGTCGAGATAGTGAATTCTTTTCCTTTCAAAAATAAACACGAAATTAAAACAATACTTCCTATTTCAATTTTGAAAAATGTCAAATTTAGAAGTGCATTTCTTTTACTTGCAAACCAATCGCAAGCAGCAATCGCAAGAAAGTCGCACTCAATCTCAGGAATTCCAATCGAATGTCCATTTATGCACGCACATGCACTTACGCGCAATTACTCGCGAACATAAGCGGGTTGCTGATATATGTATACCCGGAATAGATCAAGACGAGTGGAGATTGGGTACATATCACGGCAGGTATGCTGCGAATTTGAGGTGTGGCATCGGTCGCCTATCTTCTCCCGTCTCTCATGAGGGAAATCTACTCCTCCTCGTTGGCTTTCGTCGGCTGCCCACTCGAGGAGAGTATTATTGTGAGGCAATTAGAACCGCATGTAGATTCATTGATGGCGCACGCCACTGTATCCATTCCTGACATTCTCGTCGCTCTCTCTTCGAACCGACATGATCGAGTAACTTTGAACGAAATCTCGAGTGAATGGAAATTAAATTCTCGCATACGAGATGTGGTAGATACCTACTGGTGTATTACGATAAATTCTTCTCGTTTGAAAGACAAATAAAAGAAAGAATTTTAGAAGGTAAACATTTTTTATTAAATTGCAAATTTAATTTTATTAAATTGAATAAATGTGTCACTATGTTGTTAATTTAAAGATAAAAATAGTTGAAATTCGCTTTGTTGCAAAATTGACTAATACTTATTTACTTATAACTTATTTATTTATTACTACTTATTTACTTATTACTATTTACTACTTATCTACATATTTACTTATTTATTTATTTCCTTAAAATTGACTTATTTACTTTGTAATATAAAATGTGCGATATATATAGTTAAATGTATTATACAGAATTGGATTACATTATTGTTTGAAAAAAAAATAAGCGTGACAAGTTGCCTGTACGATGAAAAAACGAGCGGAAGCTAATGCGAAGTAGTAATTGCATAATAAAGGAAATCGGAATTACCTCATTTCGAGGACGTGTGTATCGTGATATGCACATCGTCATTTGCATTCACTTAAGCATCGATGCTTTTTGCACATGGCCTTTGCGCGCACTATCAGCAAAGAGTACAAAGTCGTTTATTACGCATGGAGTAGCACTGGATATTAATTGGCGTGATTCGACATGTCGACAGTTTTTTCTCAGTATAAAAATGTTCGTGCATTACATAAACTGCGCCATTATATATCGTGTACGACCCTAGATGGTGCAGATGTGAAATAAAGAACATGACACAATAAGCCTAAAAGAGAGGAAGATACAAGGGGATGTTATAAGATTTCAGGAACATGCTCTTATGTTCATGAAACAAATGTACATTTCCCATAACATAATATTAGCAATGAATCATCGATTTTATATCATTCGTATAATATAAGATGTAAGATTAGCATTTCTTGAAATAAATTTTATTAGTTTTGTTAACAAAATGATTATAAATTGAAATAAAAATTTTTTTTAAATTACTTAAATTATTTAATTATTTTTTTAATTAGTTTTTTATACTGAAATAAAATTCATTTATGTAGTAAAATACTTTAAATAGTTGTGCGCATATTTTTTTTTATTTAGACAATTTTTATATAAAAAGTTATTCAATAAACACTTGTTTTTCATTATTAACAGCAATAATATTATTATTATTACTAATAAATTATGTAATATGATATCACAATAAATGTATCTGTGATTTTATGCAATCGGGTAAAAAGAACCACGCGGTTTGCAATAACGTGGAATTTATCGGTTTCGGTGGACTGAAAGTGAAAACGTATTTTCATATAGTGGGTGCGCAGAGAGTACATTTTACAGAGACGCACATGTCCACGTCCGGGAAATTCTATAACGAGGCTCATATTACGAACGCCCTTTTATGTACTGCATTCATCGGTAGGTATGAGTATGCATGTACGTACATCCGAGAGGGTAGTGTACGAAAGATACAAACGAAAAATGTGAAACGTCGAGAGAGGAAAAGCAGGACGTACTCATATTACAAGGGAGGCCTACAGGACTCTTCACGAATAATCATTAGCGTAATATGACACCAGGAACAATTCTTACTAACTAAGGTAAGATTAAAAAATATAATTATTGTGTAAATGAATCAGGCTTAATGACTTTTTAAATCTAATTATATATGAATGTAGTCAATATAAACTTTTATCATAAGTTATTCCAATTTATTATGCTATATATAATTTTTCTCTTAAGAACTTTATCTTGATAATTACTATTCAGATATTAATTTTGTAATAATCTTGATATTAGATTCATATCTTTTTTTTGAAAGAAGTCTAATAAAGATGTATATTATAAAATAATAATCTGCCTATTTAAATAATTAAAGTAAACTTAAAGAAATTAAAGTAAACATCAAGAAAAAAACTATTTTTCATATAAAAATAGGATACGCATAAAAAACGAGATGTTGATAATGCAACTGTTGCAACGATGCTTAACTCAGAAAAAAAACGTTTTATAGCAAAAATATGTAAATGAGATTGTGCATATGTACATAAAGTAAATGGTTAAATCACACAATTTGACAAAGCAAAATAATGACATAAAAATAAAGATAGATTTGGATATTTCAATAAAAAACAATAGTAAACAATATGACATTATTTTATGTGTTGTTTATATGTTTGCATGTATTTAAGTACATAAATTACATTTGGTGAACATGAGTTTTCCAAAAATTTGCTTATGCATATGCATAAAGTACGGCATGAATAAAAAATTTGCTGAAAATATTGGCTGAATTAATTTGATCATATGCTTACAAATATAATTGCGAAATATGTTGTATTGTCGGTTATTTTTGAAATGCAAAACATGTTGTACTGTCGGTTACTTTTGAAATGCAAAACATGCTAAACTGTCGGTTACTTTTGAAATGCATTGTAATGGTTTCGAAGCGTGGTAACGAAGGCACATACTACCTTAGGGTAAGCATTTCGTTTGTGTCGAAAATAAACATCCTGGCACTTCTTTTCACGACCCCTCTGACAAGGAAATTTATCTTGCTTTCTTGGGGTAAATTCTCAGAACGTTAGAATTTGCAAAGGTACTGCGAAATATGTAAGTAATCTCTCTCTCTCTCTCTCTCTCTATCTTCTCTCTACTACTAC
>NW_012130081.1:768670-780891 GCF_000143395.1 Atta cephalotes | reverse complement strand
AAGTTTAATTACTTCGTCGTTTCTTTCGGGTTAAAGTTACTACTAGTAACGTTAAGTAATTTAGTACTAAAGGTAACGTAGTCGAAACTAATAGTAAGTAATACTCTCTCTCTCTCTCTCTCTCTCTCTCTCTCTCTCTCTCTCGCAGAGAGTAAAATTTGCAAAAATATTACTCGCTTATTTAGTAGCAATTTTCTGCTTTGTAAAGTTGAGAGTATTCTAAGATATATTTTTATGTATATATATCGTTATTGAAATATGTCCATTCTCTCTCTAATAATAATAATTCATTCTCTCTCTAATAATAAGAATAATTCTAAAATTTAACATTAATGATTATTGTAGCAGGTTCTTATCAATAAATAGAAAAAATAGGATTGAATGTAGATTAATATAAATTGCATGATTGTGAATTATTCAAATAATTTCGTATAGAAACGTTTGTACTTCAAGGTAAATGGCTTATAATTTTGTATTAATGCAATTAATTCAATACGTTAAGTTCCAATGGAATTTTAAAGTATGAAATTTATGATATAACTGTTTAAATAATTTGCCAAAAAGTTAAGTTATTTCACAGAAGATTACTAATAAATAAACAATTATGTTAATATTTTTTCATAATTCAGAATTTTTAAATCAGAATTTTAAAATTTCAAGAAAAACGAAGAAGTCAAAAGGTCTTTCGAAAATTAATTTAAACTATTTGAACTTCAATTAAAAATTCGAATATTTTGGTTAATCTAAATAATCTATCTAAACAAACAATACAAATACAAAAAAAAAGACTCATAGGTCTTATTATAAATATTAATCAAATGAAGAAATCCAACTTCATGCAGTATCACGGAATATCTGCTAAGTCAGCGAACGCATCCGGCACTGAGAATCGTGGCATTGTGTTCGCCATTACGTCTTCTAGGCTTAAAAGCATATAAAAGTATGCTCACGCGTATACCTGGGAAGCAAATCTTTGGAACCATTAATAATATTGCCGGCGCAATTATCGGGCCAGCTGCCGCATTTCCTTAGGGTCCCTTTTTAGTTCGAAGCAGGTACCCAAGTTAGAACCTATTGCTCAACGAGTGTGTGTACTATATGTATACCAAGTACGTTATGCCTCTAGAACTCAATCCGAAAGATATATATTTCCTTATCTCATTGCGGTTGCCCTAATGTTTGAGAAAGCCGTGCTAGTTAGAATATAAGAGGTGGACTAGCAAAACTAATGCGTTTAGAGATCTACGACTAAGAATTTATCCAGATATTAATTTTTAAAAGAAATATGCTAGCATAGTATTTTTCCCATACGGTGACGTTATCCACTGTTTAAAATATAATTTTTAAATATAATTAGTCTACAAAAATATTATTATAATCATATATTAATTATTAATTTTATTATGAATTATATTAAAAGATTTTTAATTAATAGTTTTTCTACAAATGTGAAAGAGTATTACATTGTTAATTTTAGTATAATCGGACATTAAAAGAAATAAGTCGTATTTTTATGTATATATGAAATATACATATATTTATAATTTATATTATTAAGACCCAAGAAAATCGACTATATATATGAATATATCAAATACAATAGGGAACATCAACACGGTCAATGTAATAAAGTATTATTCGAAACATCTAATTTTGATCGTGTTGACGTTCTTTATCGTATTCGATGTATTGATATATTTAGATTTTTTAATGATTCTTACTGTAATGATTTTTAATGACTCTTCTGTATGTAAAGATACATATTCAATGATACATATTCAATGATAATGAATAATTTTATTGCTTTTATGCGGAAGGTAACAATTTATATTTTTAAAAGAACTTGTAGTAACAAAGAAAATTAATATGTAATGCTACGTTCAAAGTTTGAAAAGATTGAAGTAAAATTTATGCAAAGTTAAAGGATTAAAATAAAAAATTTACGAAGTTAATTGGAAAATGTTTTTAATTTAAGTTAGAATTTTTAGCAATTAAAATTGATACTTTCATTCCGCCATCTTAGATCTAGTATAAAGTAGGCTAACCAAAGATATTTGAATCCTTACCTAGATCTTTCAGGTAAGAATCCGTTTTCAAGCTTAGAAAAACAGTGGGCTGGTACGGAGAAGGCACATCCCTTATAAAATGGGTATCCAATGAGAAAAAAGAATAAATTTGAAACGATCTACCCCATATGAAAAAAGATATCCAATATGAAATAAAAAGATCTACATTTGAAAATGTATAAAGTATTGAGTAAGTATCAAGTAAACTATCAAGAAGAAAGTACCAGATAAAGTCAATCTAATTAATTATACAACAAATATTCAAATAGCAATTGAGAGTGATAACTGCACGGTAATACATACGCTATTACTTATTAATAATATTTCTTGATCTCTTACATTAAATTAAAATAAAATTGAAGTTTATTTAGTTGATTATAAATTTAATTAATTATAATTAAAAAAAATAGTTTCTGTGATAATTATATTTTTTTTTTATAAATTTGCGATAATAATATATCAGTAATTAAAATAATAATGTTAATAATGATACATCGATATGATATCAAATAGTATAATCTTAGACTTTTCATATTTCATATTGATATATTATTCATAGAATACCGTATAAAGAAAATTTGATAATTGACACAAAATTCTAATTATAAAATCCTAAATTTCCAACAATAGTCTGCCCGTTGCAATCCCAATATGGGTCTATCGATTTATCTCGCGACTATAAACAATATTGGCATTTGCTAATTCAATGATTGAAATTAAATCATTCAAATAATGCCTGCCGCTGCAAATCACGCAACGCTATCACGTCCCTTCCACCACTTACGCCAGATTATAGTTCGATATCCGGCAGTCCCTCAACAACGGCTCGGCATATATCATCGGCAAAGTTTGCCCACCGACAATTGCCCTCCTATTGCACCTACTACCTGCCTCTTACCCCTCATTCCCACCATCGGACCGTGACGAATGTATGTACATCATCTCGCGGCCGCAATCTCGTGCCCGTCGATTCATTAATTAATCGCTGGACACACATACAGAGACCGCGTGTTCGCGCACGGTGGCAATTACCGGCGCATTGTCGCGCATAAATCATTAGCAAACGCGTCGCTTCCATAATTCGGTTAATTTGCAGTGTTTTTGCCGACGCTAGGTGTCATGTAACACGCCGCGACGTCCCTCCCCCTCCCACACACACTATACACACAAACACACGCGCGCGCGCGCACACACACACACACACACATCTCTCTTTCGCTTTCTCTCTCTTCCTCTTATCTTAATTATCTTGTTTAGACCGGCCATAATTTGCGTTACAATGACGCGATTGATTGGCATCATGCATCATTTGGGTGAGATGATTTGTTGTATTAACTGGACGAATTAAATTGGGTGCTTAAATAATTTATGCAGTAAATGATTGCAAATAAGTTAAATTAATAAATTGATGCAATTTTATCAATATCTTTGTTTCCAGCCACCATAACGTTTCGTGAAATTTTATATAATAAGTTAGAGCGCGCGCGACGAGATACAGTGCCGGTGCTTATCTAAATTGATGTATCGTAACTCCTCACTTTTATCATTCGACGTGCGAAATAATCATATTTAATTAGCTAACTGAAAGATTATCGCTGGGATAATTAATAATTATATAAAATGTATAATCAGAGCAATATAATATTTATGTTAATTTGATTTCGAATTTATAATTTAAAAAAAATAATTTTCGATTCCATGCTTGCTGATAATAAATAAATACATATAATATATTGCGATTATCTTTTGCCATTGTTAAATAAATTTCAAACAAGGAAGTTGCTAAATTACATTTGCGGCTTAATTGAATCGCGCAAATGATAAAATCGATATCTTATCAGAGGTGATATAAGGGTTTAGAATAACTAAATTCGCCGCTTCCGTCATGTGACATTCGAAAGAATTACCATTTGAAGCAATTGAATTAAACCAGTTAACTAATACTATTTATACTTGACGGAAATTAAATTTAAATAATTGGAAAATCTGTCATTAAAATATCAAGCGACATTTCAACAAAAATTAAGTTTGTCTCATTATCAATTTGACATTTTGGTAAATGTAAAAATGCAGTAATTAAAGCGGACGTGCGCGTTGAATTTTTATAAATCGAGAAAGATCTCAAAGGAGAGCGATGCAGCCATGATCAAAGACCCAAATAAACACTCTTATATTTACGGATGGTTTATTCTTTATTTTTTAGCCGCACTCTCGATAACGATGGGATTAAATTCCGTACGTGCGTCGGTAATCTGATGATAAGGCAACGCGAGGCGCAACAAATACACGCGCTTCAAATCATTGGCTGCTCTCGTTTCTTATTGACGTACTCCGGCGAATGTAGCGATTGGATTACAAATTGGCTGAGTTAACCCTCGTCAATGTAGGCGTCTTTGGAACTCACTTTTAAATTTACATGAGTGTCACGACGCAAGCACAAAATTGCACGCAACAATGTCCAATGGTATGTGAATTTGATATTGATAAAAACGCTTCTTGTTCACGTAACTTTTATTATCGGGTTAGACATTTACAGTTTACATTTTTTATATGAAAAATGTTCTGCTGAAAAATTAGATAAAAAAAAACATTTTCGAGAGTAAACGTTATAAATATATGTATCGTACAGTGTTGTTAAGTGTTTATTACATTACATTATAAAAAATTGCTATAAAGCCATTATTGTATAGATAATTAATATTTTTTTAAATGAAATTACAGTAATCTATTTTCGTTAACTAGAATAAAATGAATATTAAAATATGTAAAATATCTACCTCGAGATTGCTAAGCAAAAATTAGTAATTAAAAAAGTCAAAAAAACATGAGTAACTTTTATTATTAGATCTTTAAAAATAACTAGTTTATTACAATATACATAAAAAATTAAATCAGTTTTTTTATCTATAAATAAATCAAAAACATTTCGACTTATCAAGTCTTCTTCATTCGATATATGAAAAATAAGAGATCAATATTTTTTTAAATATTTCATATGTAAATAAGCAATTAAATAGTATTCATTTTTCAAACAAAGATGCTATAATGTTTTATCTTTCCAAAATTACTGCTGTATTTTGCCGGTGCTTCCGTTATATCCAGTATACACGCTCGTGCGAGCGTAATCTCAAAGAACGATTATTCTAGCTCCTATACACATAACGAACGTTTGGTCGTGACTATCAGCTTATCGCGACGCGTGTGAGTCAGTCATTAATAAAAGGGTGGCCATGCACACCGTGAAAAGCTTAGAGCCGAGGGTTCGTATCGATCAAATAACCATCGGCCGCCATGTGCGAAAACGCGGAACGAGGGGTCTCTCTCCTTAACTTAGCATCGCTGTAGTGATTTTCGCTGATTCTTTGGAGCATAAAAATAATGATGAAATACATTTACGTACGGCAAACCGTACGTAAATAAAATTATAAAACAACTTTACTTACTACTTTACTTTACTTAAATAAGAATCGCATAAGAAAATATAAACGTTATAATATTGCCATGTGATAATCACGCGTGAATGTCCAGCAAATGTATTTTCAGTGTATGCTGTTAAAAAGTATTAAAACTGATAGTATACGAATGAAGTAAAAAGTCGACTTTGTTGTTCGAACCTTCAGTTATAATGGTATAAGAGACTTTCGTATTCTCTAAAACGCGCGCGTCCATCGTTGTAAACGTTGTAACTCTCACACTGCGGGATATCCTCTTTAAACGTCCATGGAGATCAGCAAACTCGCGCTGCGCTAATAAAAAAGAGAAATACGACAGAGGTATTACCAAGTAGCATGATAGAATAAATAAATGGTGATGCACGTGATAATAGATACGATGCTTGATCGCGTTCGGAATAAAGATTTCTTTTTTACGAACAAGCCTCGGATATAAATGCGAGACTACAGCGCTATGAAACTCGGGTCGATTCGTTTGACCCCCTCCCCCTCCTCCCTTCCCTTTCCGATATGCGAGCATACATTATCGGATAATGCACGTGCGTGCATTAATTACGCGTTGGATGGGCCGCGAGTTCTCTCTAACACTCTCTCTTTCTTTCTTGCTTTTCTTTCTCCTCCCCTTCACGTCCAGGAAGCCACGTATCGAATTTATCAAAAACACGACGGGAAGCCCGTGGGATGATAGAGACGAGGAGAAAGTGAACGCGACCAACGCGAAGCTCTCTGTGTCTGTGATGCCGAATGATACTGCGTTTCTCGTTATTACGTTTAGAAATCCTGCTTACTCCCACGGACAGATTAATCGACAAACGTTGTAACAGAGAATAAAAGAGAAAGAGGACGAGAGAGAGAGAGAGAGAGAGAGAGAGAGAGAGATAAAGATAGATAGATAGATAGAGGAGAGGGACCGCGCACGCATTTATCCGAGGTGCCGTATTTATAAATCCGCATAACTCACGCGACCAGTTTCATGTATTAGCGGAGCGCAGTTTCTCGCATTATAGTTCAGCAATTCGGTATATAAATACGAAGTATGACTGCGAATGTTACTATTGCTAGAAGAACGTAAGACTTTAACCTTTGCAATTGACCTAACTGCACGTGTAAAGAATGGCGTAACTGTTACGCACATGATTGAAAATAGCAACAATGTGTCATTACAATTCGCATCGAATTATCAGAATTGAATAATATATCAGGTCGAATTGAAATTATTGGATATCGTATATGAAATTCTTTACGGTAATATCGAATAACATAGCATCAAATAACGAATAATTTGATATGTAACAAGTATATTGTAGAATGTAAGTTATAAAAGAAGAACAACCCAGTTCTAGAAAACCTTGTTTTGTTTGCGCACGCAATTTGCGTATGGAGCGACTATAGTCTACTATTATTATCGTGAGTAATAATAGCGATACAGCTGAACTGCAGCTGTTCGTCGATGTACGGAAACGCGTATTCTGAAATGTAAATGTCGCAATGCAATTCTCGTAAATTGAATGTGGAAATCATATTTATCAAGCCTGCCGTAAAAGGCTGCTTATGTATCAATTAAAATGCCACGTGTGTCTAGAGATTACGCGTAAAATAGTCATCCATAAATTCTCGAAATTTTCGAATACCAAATCGATCATCCGTACAGTAAACTCGTGATTGATAACAACTGTCACTTTGATGCGAAATTCTAGTAAATTTTGACTGACATGTCGACACAGAAAGGCAAGTAATTAATTACATAGAATGACAGCAGATAAATGAGATTGGAAAGTGAAGATTTTAAATAAAATTCGCACATTATACTTTATCCCTTTTATTGATTCTTCTGTGATTGTTTGGAAAACCTGCGTTTATATCAAATTAATATATTTTTTTAATTCTTTCTTTTTGAGTTTATTTTTTCTATTTAGTAAAAAAATATCCATATGTTATTAATAATAATTATTTTTGCTTATTAAATTAAACGATGTTCATATAATTATCACGTTATTTTGATAAAGATGTGACATAATACGATACTGTTATATTAATCTTTAATAACAATTTATCATTGTGCTAATTATTATTGCTTATTAGATTTTTTAAAACTTTCTAAAAAAAATTGACTATATCTTTTGTAAAAATCACAAATGTTTTAGAAATATATGACTACATGACGCATCATGAGATAATATAAGTCTCCGTTAGATTCCGGTTTAGGTTTCTGTGCGAGTGTTCTATGTGTGCTCACATATACGTGTGACTATCTTTGTGTTCGTGCTGCACAGGCCGATTTATTGATCACACGCGTCGCACGCAATAGGACGAATGTGCGTACTCACTATATCGCAACCGTGTACAGCGTCTGAAAAGTTTTATTCTATGATTTTATACGCTGTAGCTGTCTCGTATGAATGCGAGAGCAAAGAAAGCTGCGTCAGTAATTGTAGTAAATAAAAGCAGCCAATATTATCATAAAACGAAAAAGCAATTAACAAATATGAACGTTAATTACTAAAGAATTTTATTGGAGCTTCACAAACTTGAGAAATAAAAACCAATGCCAATTATTTCCGTGTAGAAAACATTTTGATAATAATATTTGACACAAATTATTATTCAATATTTGTATATACGAATAACAATAAAAATCCTAAAGTAAATATGGCTAATCTATATATATATATATATATATGTGAAGTGGTGATATATTTCACCGATTTTAGTTAGCAGACATTTTTACATTACAAAAATATTTTAATGATTTAAACTATTGAAGTATAATATTATCTACAAATAAATATATAAAATGTAAATATATTTGTAATATTTATAATAAACAACAAATATATAATATGTAAATATCTCCGTTTCTATCTGTTTATTTTAAGATTTTATGTTATTTCTTCATGAACATTTCAATTCGGAATAATAATGTATTACAAATATTTATTATGAAAAATATAAATAAAATATATAACTTATACATAAAGGTGAAACTTTATAATAATGGGAAACGCACTCATATGCACATTTCATTGCAATATAGAAGTACTATTGAAGTAATTTCTTTAACCACGTTTCTAAACTAGACTGACAACAGAAATGTCTTGTTAATAAATTACTAAAAATTTTGTAATTTAGAATAGCACATTTTTTTATAAAATATATTAAAAAGTGTAAAATATATTAAAAAAATTTTATTGCTTTAAATTTGATTCTTTTAAAATTTTTTACCCGCACATGATTTGTATTTCTCAAAGCCTATGGTATAGGTAATGAATAAGAACGGTGTTTTGAAAGGTCGAATAACTACATTCCATAAATAACATTCTAGTTACTGACATGTTTCCGTTAGATAGAAGTAAAAACTGTGCAAAATAATGCAGCATTACAGCTGTCGTTATCGAATCTCTAACTTCTTCTCTTATATGTCTTCTCTTACATTCAGAATAAAAACATTATTTATATTAATAACGTTATTTATATTAATTTTGTAAAGTAGAATATAATCTTTTTGTACAATTTATTCTAATATGTATGAATATTAACACCAAACACAACATAGCATGCAAATTATACATTAGTCGTGAAATGTTAATTTCTAGACAAATTAACATTTCACGACTGATGTTTGTATCATTCTTAATTTTAATACTGCGCAATAAATTCGATACTGATATATGCTGGTAAAGAGCAAATTAGGTAAGAAACATTTCAGCATAGCAAGTAATTTTTTTATAGTACTAGCGTGCAAATTTATTGCACAATATGTAATAAATTATATGAAACGTTCATCTTGAAAATATATACCGGATATTACAAGCAGTATTAAAAAAACTTCGTTGAGTTAGTAAAAGATAGTAATATATTTCCACAAAAAGCAAGAAAATTCAAATTCGATTTCTGATAATTCATTTCCTATTACTTTGTGATTTCAATTTTCTTTTATTATCTTTTATTAATGTAGTTTATATTCATCTCTGCGGTAAAGAGGAAAAACATTTTTAGCTTCTTTAACTTATTTAGCTAATAATAAACTCAAAATTGAAATATCTGGAGAATAATTAATTTAAAAAATTTTGACAACATAATATTGTTAATGTATTATTTTTGGTTATTTTATTAAGTTATAATATTTAACGTCAGTGCAGCTAAAATCATTAAATATTTAACTTAATCTGTTCAGATCTTTTTGAAATAATCAATAACTAATAACGATTTTTATATTTATTTGTATTAATATTTTGTAATAAGAAAATTATCTTAAAATTATCTTAGTTAATGAAATGTTAAATTTTGCGTGATGTAATCGTCCTAATAGCACACTTTGTCCGGGATACATACTGGGAATATCCTTAAGAACATATGGATGTCCTTTAAGGAAGTTCTTTGGGATTTCTTAAGGATGTTCTTTGAAGGTTTATGCTGTTGAGATGTCAGTATTCAAGTAGATACCCAGACATCACACATGTCCAAAAGCGTGACTATCTTAAAGACATTTTTATGAAAGACATCTAAAAGACATCTAAGACATTTTTAAGACTTCTTATGTCTTAATTTTGGACTTTGTGTTATCTGAATTAGTTAATTATAAATATGAAAATAGACAGATTCTGTTAATGACGAAAACAACCGCGGATGAAAGTCATGAAATCAGAAAATCACTGCAGGAACTTACAACATTGCTTTTGACAAACAGGATGATTATTCGGCATATAAAAATCGATCGGACGAATAGCAGAAGTTGTATAAAATTATGATGACAAATCAAAAAGAAGTTTACAAGACGTGTAACTACATTATCATTCTTATATATGATTTATCATCACTGGTCGTCAATACATAGATATACATTATCAAAATTATAATAATAATATTCATGTTTGCTTCTCAAAAAACGCGAAATTTCATATGAGTCATTTTTCATTAATCGCTATCAATTATTCGATTAATCAATGATGTTTCTTCAATATCTTCTGATTGGATCAGAAAATTTTTTTTAACTCTTAGTAGATTATTTGATTATGTGCTTTTAGTATAATTAAATAATGTAAATTTTATAATAATCTTCTTCGATTATTGGAAATATGATGATCATGTATATTGGAATAATATATTAGCCGAAATCTTACGAAATTGGAAAATCCATCTAGACATCATTACATTTGGCAACAACATTACGTATGAATTTCGTAACAAAAACTATTGGCAATTACTTTCCAGCATTAAATAATGTTGTAAATTTTAATGATCAATTACTTTAATATTAAGAAATATGATAAGCAAAGTACTATGTTTTATAAGTTTATCCTTATATTAGTATAAATTCATCACAGTACATGTAATGGAACAGGAAACAAAAATATGTTGCCAAAAAATTCTCGCAAATTTTATTCTATACAAAAATTTGATTTAAATTAAATAGAAATTGTAAATTAAATAGAAATGTCTAAAATTTCCAATAATAACATTAGCAAACTCGAATACTTCCAATTATAAGGTTGCAAAAAGTAAAAAATTTATCAAATTTTATACACAAATGTGTAACATAATTAATCTGATAATCTGAGATTTGTTTAACACATGTCATGTAATACATATCTCTCGACAAAAACAATCGTTAATTTGCGATATCTAACAAAAATAAATTTACGGAAACCCTTGACCGCGATTTGACAGATTGCCAAAAGGATAAATGTTTACTTAAACATGGCCGAGTGTGAATCATCCAAACCGACATCACAAATTTCAATAAAATCATTACGTTCTATCCGCGTGATATGTCTCTCATCCAAGAAAAACTTTGCTAAATGTAAACTTTGTAAACGCGGTATACTTTCGTAAAGAATCGTATCATTTTGCACAAGTATCGTTCACGACCGCAAAACACGTAAGTTCAACTATAAAAGCGCGCACGTCGAACAACGAGTAGGACGGTGCAATTAATGGCGTGGGCCGTGGTCGATCGTGCAATTAACTTTAACGAACGGGCGGCCTTGCGATTAAACTTAATTAGTATCGCAGTAATAACTCGTTAATAATCAGAACCGTGTACAGAATCATGGCTTTGTGTGTGCATCAACGTGCACGTGCACGAACGCGCATCGTCGTTCTCCAAGCAAGTATCTACAAAAGACACTTGCGTACATGTATATAATATGTATATATGTATGAGTTATATTGTTCATGTGTATTTGTTATGCGTTTAGAAGTGTGTATGTGTAGGTGGATCTCATATTTACACGACGACGACACGACGTGACAAGAAGAACGACGCTACACAATTTCGACGATGGAGAAACGGAATATTGACTAGAAAGACAGCAATGGTTTCCGTAGAACATAAACTAACAGTAATATTACTTCAATATTAATTTCGCACTCAACAGTATAAATGTAATATAACACATGTTGTACATAACAGGTACAGTGTTGAGTAGAAAATTATAATATTTATTTAATGTTACTGACGTTACTGTTAGTTTGTGTTCCGTGGATTCCAGCAAGAATCGTCAAGCTCACAAAAAACAAGAAACGCCAATAAGCGCACATTTAACACCAATCAGAAAAAATTAGAGATTAGAAAAGAAATAAAAGCGGTACCTATATATATATATATATATATATATATATATATATATATATATATATATATATATATATTATATTATACTACTACTTACCTTCTACTACGTTACGTACGTACGTACGTTAA
>NW_012130081.1:765119-768650 GCF_000143395.1 Atta cephalotes | reverse complement strand
GAGAGAGAGAGAGAAAGAGAGAAGGTGGAGATTCAGAACGTTGGCACCTTGCGGCGTAACTTGGGGATGTTGATCGCTGAAGCAACGCGCGAGCGTACTTTACGTCTTCCGGTTGCGAGATTTTAGCGTAAGAATAATTTTTGATGCGTCGCGGAAGTCGCCATTCCATCTGGCAGGAAGTTTCTATTTTGTCATGGGAATTCTTTTCATTTACCGCGTCATCTGATAAATCTCTGGTGCCAAGATCAATCATTTTTAAAGCAAAAAATTATGATGGAGCTTTAAATTTGAAAAATAAAAATGTCAATTAATTTTATGTAGATAATATTTTGACATATTATCACAAATTTTTATTCTTTCTTTAGAATTGCGCAGTTTTAATTCTTTATTAGAATTAGATTTTATTAGAAAAATCGACGTTTGATATATAACAAAGCTAGTATATAATTTCTATTATGTGGAACTACAAGGAAATATTTAGGGAAAATAAAATCTTAAAGATACATTGCTTAATTAATCAAAATAATTTTATTCAATTACAAAGAGAAAATAGTACTTAGATAGAGAAAATAGAATTACGATTTCGTTAAATAAAAATTTATATATATAGTAATGAAAATATTATATTATAATTATAATGTTACTCCAATTTTTCACTCCATACAATTAACTAATTGATCCCAGTTACCAGATTTAACGTTGTTACTTCCATAAATTTTTAGTATCAGCACGAATCCGTCTTTATTTTCGGAACGACTAAAGCATGGATCAGGAAGATATGGATATTATAGTTCTTACTGAGATATTTCTGTGCTAGATTCGAGACGACGAAAATAAGTAACTTATAAAGACACCTTTAATGTCAAAGTTTCGGAATAGTAAGTAATCGATATCGGCAACGAGAATATTTTCTCAGAATTAGCAATCATGTTCTTAAGACAAATTCTTTAGGTAAACACATCATTTGCCGTGATTTTTTTTTTTCATTTTGAAAATAATGGAATTTTTACAAACTTTCTGTATCAAAATTCAGAACGAAGTTGATAATCTAAATAATACAAATTAAACACAACGCTAATTAATTATTTCTACATATTTTCTTCTCTCTCTCTCTCTCTCTATATATATATATATATATTTATGGAATATTAAATGAAACAATTTAAGCAAATATTCATGACAGTGTCATACTTAGCGCCGAGACTAACATGTCTCCAAGAAATACTAAGCCCCCATAATATTTTTAAATTTAACTTCTTGAGAGCAAAACAAAATTCATACAAACTAGAATTTAAAAAAATGGTTTCAGGAAAAACGGTCATTAAAAATTAAAAAGAAAAAATTAAAATGAAATTTATTAATATTAAAAAGAAAAATATGTAAAGGAAAAAAAAAATTAAAGTAAAAATGCTCATATATTTAAAAAAAAATATTAATTAAACAATGTCGTGGGTTATTTCGAGCTTATAATTAGAATAACTTTAAATTAATATAATATATAATATTATATAATATAATATATATAATACAATATATATAATATAATATAATATAATATAATATAATATAATATAATATAATAATATATAATATAATATATAAATATCATGTATTATTTATCTTTCATAAGCGCCGATATATAATGACAGTTCTTCGAGTGATAGTTTTTGAAATATAAATAGCTATTTTAGCTTCTCACTTCTCTTATGTAAATCTAAGAAAATATTATTTCGTATGTATATCATCATAATATGAATTAAAAGAAAAATCGAAGAAGGAAAATTATAAAACTTCACACAACAAATTAAGATTATTAAAAATACAAATGTATTAGAAAGTAAAACATTATAAAAAATTGTAAAACATTTTTGTGCATATTTTCCATCAACTTTTCTCTTCGAACATTTGTAGAAAATTCTAGAGGAAGCAAAAAAATGCAGTTAGGGAGAATCGTCCAATCATATTCTAGAAATATATTCCATAAAAAGGCAGTTTTATGTCCACTGTTCTGATGAACCTTTTTATTCCTTAGATTTTTTCCATATTATCCTCGTTATTTTTCGAAACCTTTTCCAAGTCTTCGTTCAGGTTACTATTCTCCAAAAAGAACTTTTTACAGTCTTTACAATTGTAGTAAGTATAAAAGAAGGCAAATATTCACGACAGTGCCATACTTAACGCCGAAACACTATGATGTCTCCAAGAAATACCAATCCCCCATAATATTTTCAAATTTAACTTCTTGAGAACAAAACAAAATTCATTCATAAACTAGAATTTTAAAAAATAGTTTCAGAAAAAACGGTCATTAAAAATTAAAAAGAAAATTAAAATAAAATTTATTAATATTAAAAAAATATATGTAAAAGAAAAAAAAAGTTAGAGTAAAAATGCTCATATATTTTTAAAAAAATTAAACAATGTTGTGACTTATTTCGAGCTTACAATTAGAATAACTTTAAATTAATATAATATATAATATTATATAATATATAATATAATATATAATTAATATAATTATCATAAGAATATATATAAATACTAAATAATATTCTACACAAACATTTCGGCTTACAAAACTTTCTTCAGTATTAAAACGCAGAAATACAATATAAAATATAAAATAAATTAACAAACCAAATAAATAATAAATACAATCAAAATTTAAAAAGAAACCATCAGTGGTGAAATGTCAGTATATAAAGAATTCAAAAGTATTATGATAGATTACGATATGATAAGAAGATTAAATATTTTAATCATAGTAACAGTAGATTACATTCTGTTCCTCGATAAAATAGTTTTGCCAAATTCTTCGGTTGAAATCGAGAATCCAGTTTGTTGCAGACTTGTATAAAAAAAAGTTAATTTATAATCATTGATTAAAAAAAATTAATAAAAATATTGAAACCCCGATATTAAATATTAACTGAGAAATTTTTCGTGTGAATAAGAAATTAAATTAACCATTGAAAGTATGTAATATAATATAATTGCATTTATGATACTTAAAATTTACACTTAAAACTCATATTTAAATTAAATTTTTTAATTAAGCCAATAAATTCTATAAAAACCATTTAATATGTAATAAATATAATTTAATAAACATTTTTTAACATGTCAATTGTTTAACAAATTTTATGTCTTACTTCTTATGTCAGGAATGACATTCTTACGCCAAAAATACATTTGGGGGGGGGGGGGAAGTATATCATACATTTATATAAGATATGTATATATATATATATGTATATATGTGTAAAATATGTGTTGTTGCCTCCTATTAGACTACTGAAAAGTTAAACATTGATCATCAGTAGCAGTCTCTTAGCAGTCAATACTGTTAGCATTTATTATGTTAGTGCTAATTGACTTATTGTCAGGTCAATAGATTCTATAGAGAAAGTAAAAAGCGTAATTTATGTTTCGGATTCTAATTACAGTCTTTTTCCTTTTCTCAGAAGAAAAATTGCTTTTGTTTTAAATTATTATAAGTAAATAAAAATATTGAAAGTTGTAATGTGATTT
>NW_012130081.1:746378-764067 GCF_000143395.1 Atta cephalotes | reverse complement strand
CTCTCTCTCTCTCTCTCTCTCTCTCTCTCTCTCTCTCTCTCTCTCTCTCTCTCTCTCTCTCTCTCTCTCTCTCTCTCTCTCGCTAAGCCACAATTCTCTCTACCACCCTTAACGATATCATGCGATCGATATCCCGCTCTGAAGACACACCCGGAACACAATTCGCGACTGCAAGCTTACCAAGAGGTGGTGACTAACCGAAGACATTCTCAGATATCGGCGTTATCGCTGAAGGTAACGGTAAGAGATTGCAGAGGAAAGTTGCGCGCTGATATAAAGTGTCGCACTTATTTCATTTTCAACTCCTTTTCATTTTATTTCCTTTTCCCTCCGATAGATGTCGGTGTTGCATTTTTGCACAATTGCAAGATTGCAAAATTGAAACTGCTTTAACAGATATTACGATTCTTTTTCTAACAGAATGGGTTTCCTTTCATTTCCACATCCAATTAGCATTAGATAGAATTTTTCTAGTGAGAATAATCATTCAATTACTAAAAAAATGAAAATAATTAAAATATTCAAATATTTTTCTTATATTATTATTTCCTTATCTTCTTTAAATTTTTATAATTTATATAAATTTGTCTTTCTTTTTTTATTTCTATACAGATTGCAATATGAATAGTTAACTGTATCCATAATAAAGTCTCACAATTCTTCGATGTTATAATAATAACGATGCTCATGACAAATATTATATTTTAATTGCTTTAGTGATATTTATCTGTGAGTTGGCTTTTTGCAAATTAACAGAAACATATTCAAGGGAATTTTTATATTGTTTTATAAATGATTTATTTGCTGCGAATATAAAGGTAATATTATATTAATTGGTTTTCTAGTAAACAATATAATTAACGTGATTAATAATATCATTTTATCGTTTTCTACTGATATTTTGGCATTTTGTAATAAAATTTTAACGATAAAACTAACTTAAATAATTTAATTAATTTGTTTTAATTATTATAAAAATTATGCTTTATGTTATTTGGAAGAAACGTGATTACTGGAAATATAATAATATTGATACATTTATAATATAATTATAAAGGATCAGAAAATAAAATAGTCTCTTACATTTATATAATTTTAATGTAAAACTAAAATATATATTTTAATATTTTCTTATAAAGATAGAAATACTCAAATAATAATTGATAGTAAATTATATAATGTTAGATTAACGAGAAATAAAAATTGCTTGAAAAAGCTTAAGCGATTCTTTTATATAATTGATTTTCACTTGTACTTGCTTGTTGACTCTAACAATAAGTGTATAAACCAATCATTAAATCTTACTGATAATAAGCTATTTTTTTCTGTCGAATATTATTGTTCTTTATAATTCTCCTCATCTATTTGAAAAATATTAAATTTATATTGAGTAATTATCTGTCTCTCCTTTATTTTATTTTTGAAATAATCATGATGTGCACAATTTATAAAGTATTGTGAGAAAGACATGATAATGTGAGTTTCAGAATGAGAACTTTAGAATGAAGAAATATCGAATTGACAGGTAGTATGATAGCTTCAAAGAAAACAAAGCCACATATGCAATATCTGTTTTCTGAATAGAATTACACGAATGACGAATATGCATTAAAAATTAATTAGTTTTAATTCTTAGTTTGAGTTTAAAAAATTATTGTTTAGTGAAGTTATTTAGATTTAATATATTGTTTCAATTTGCTATCACTGTCATTCATCGCTCAATTACAATTATTCATTGCGATTTTTTTTTTCTTTTAAATCCAGCGAGAATAAAGAGAATCAACAGATTAATGAAAAATCATTCCACCGCCGTAATAACGTTAGTCGACACTGCGATAAATCGAATTTCATATTTGAATAATCAAGTATCGGAATATCGACAGGCGTACATGACAATATGTGGATATTTTAAGAATGAAAAGTTCTAACTCTCTACCACCAATTATGTGACGAACAATGGTATTATTATTCCACATCTTTAAATAATCCAAATTATGAATTAATTCCAATATATTTTTGTTACATTATTACAGCAATTATTCTTAAAAGACAATAACTGTGCAATTCCAATGAAGCGTCAATGAATAAAAAGCTTTTGAGAGAAACCTTCCTCTATAATATCAACAAATTATTCCATTATATTTGTGCTTACATAAAATATCGTTGAGTGACTCATCATTATAAGATAAAAGATTTATCGTATCGCTGATATATAAAAAGCTTTAATTTCAACATTTTATATAACTACAAAAAAAAAATAGTTAACGAGGAATATCAGGATATTATTATTACAGAATTGGATTTTAATAATTATTAAAGTCCCGAATCATCTGTGAGCTTCCCAAACTGTCATCTTTCGGAGTGTCAGCCACGTGTCCCGTGTCTGCCTCCGATTATCCAGCGTCGCGGCGCGAAGCCCCGGCTGCGCCAGCGCACGCGATCGATACCCCAGACCGCCGGGGTTTTCGTCTGTCCGCGTGACGTCATGGTATGCGAGCCGAGCCAAGACGATACGGACCGTAGTCTACCGAGGGTAATCGAGGTGGTGCGAGTTGCGTTAAGAGTGAGCTGTTGTTTCGACGTAGTGACCGCTACGTCGACCTCGAACGTGCGGCGCGAAAATTTTCCCGGTTACCGCGAGTCGTATCCGTGACAGGTGATCTTCGTCCTCGCGAGAGAGTCTCGTTTAAATTCTGATCGCGAACGTCGCGACATCCGCGCGCGAAAGTGATAAGCTCCGAGTGGTGCTCCAGTCTCCCTAAAAAAAACGTCGAGGGAAATTATGTTCGTCGCAGAAAAGTCTTGTAAGTTTCGAAAATATGTATGGGAAAGTTAAAATTACCGATGACAATCGTTTGAGAACGTCGATGAGGAAGAGAAGCGCACAAGGTCGCCATGACCTCCGAAATTTAGCGGTCATCATCGTGAAATTGGTCCAGATCCCCCATAGAAAAGCACAATGATAAGACCACATGCTGATGTAAACCGCGATTGTAGACTGTTGTATCGCGTTAACATTCGTCTGACCATTTGCCGGCGCTTTCCACTGACACATAGCACGATGATTTCCCGGTGCACGCAGTGGAGAGTGGACGGAAGTAGCGCGCCGCGCTCGTCTGATCACAGGCAAGCTGCAACCCCTTCTTCGGATCGCGGCCCAGCTGAGCTCGACCGGGCGCGACCTACAGCCCTACATTCGCGGTCTGCGGCGTGACCTAACTTTACCCCACCTTAAGCGAGCTCCGTCACCACCCTCTCTATTCTGTGAACCGTGACAGGATCTTACGCATCGGATTCTCCTCTTAGTCACGTATACTCTTACGCAAATTAATAGTTTATCAATGGCCTATTTTAGCTCATTTTCCTTCGTTAATTTTGTAGTTTAATAGTATTTTTATTATTAGATTCTTACATTATTATTATTATATTTTATCTCTATAATAATATTATTTTTAAGATAATTGTTCAAATAATTTTTTGTTGCTTATAAATTTTTGTTTAATATTCCTAAATTTTTTTTAAAAACCGTTTGCTTTGAAATGACATAATTATGCATACTTATATTGTTTTTCTCCTTATTTCTGCAATTGTAAATATTCGTAGAGGACAAAAGTGTTTAATTTAACTATTGGCGATGTAATGACCCGAAAAGTTATTAATATCGTATATTCAAAGAATTATGTACCTGACCTTGGCAAAGAGAAATCAATCATTCACATATAACGACAGTCTAAGGACAACGCCTTCCAATGATAATGCTATTAATTAATGAACAAATGATTTGATAGCACTAGGTCAACCTCGTTATCGTGGTAACGATCGTCATAATGATAATGCTGCTGAATATGAGAACTTTATGAGAACGTCTACTTTAATATTCGCCTGACTATCGCTGTTCTGGAAGATGCAACTTCCGCATTAAGAGATCAGTAAAGCGTTATTTCTTCGATCGATAGATAATTGCAATTTTCCTTGACTTTTAGAGCTTGTCGTAAAATTATATTTACACAATTATCGGAACGTTTTACGTCTCTCGAATATAATGATATCGGATACATATTTTCGATATTTTCGATGAAATGTACAGCTTCGTAGAAAGAAACGAGATAATTTCGTTAAAAGTCTCAATAAGATAATGAATAAGATAATAATCATTCGTATTACATGAATGCTCGTTTCGCTCGAATAAATTCAGAGCACAGTGAGTGATATTTCCGTTTCCAATACTGTTGTGATACCACGGTGATA
Source organism: Atta cephalotes (assembly GCF_000143395.1). NCBI lineage: Eukaryota > Metazoa > Arthropoda > Insecta > Hymenoptera > Formicidae > Atta > Atta cephalotes. Next base: position 759,819 of record NW_012130081.1, on the reverse strand, counting down.
TCGCAAGTCACGAAGTAAACAAAGTTTCGCGAGTAAACAGACCGGGCAAAAGAAAAGGAAGCAAAGATTGTGTAAACAGTATACAACGGCTGAATACGAAGAAAAGAGCACGTTCCGCGTTCGCGAAATATTTCTTGATTCGATAAGTAGAGTTATCTGCATTGTATGTTACATAATAATAATAATAATATAAAATTAAATTTATTATAAGCGAAAACAATAAAGAGTTACGATATTGTGCGACTTTTTCAAGTGCGTATACAAATAACATTGAAGAATGATAGATCATTGCAATATATAGAATCCAATACATTACCGATTGTTAACGATAATACATTCGACACACGTATCACTAATCGCAAACAATCGAGGGGACACCCCCATCATGTGCGTTGAAGTATTATTTATGTGTTGCAGTCCTATTTAAATAATTGAATAATTTGTAGCTAAATTAATGGAATACCATCAATTTTCTGCTTGTTTAAACAACAATGACGGAATGAAACTGAATAATTTCTGTTAATTAAAGCCACAAGTAATGAATAATTTCTCTATTTCGGCAAAACTATATAATTAAAGATAGGACATTATTTAAATATGTAGTGCTTGCGGTGATTATAAAAAAATCAAGTAAAATTATTTGTAGTGCCAGTAGAGAAGTAAAGAATTGACTAAATTATGATATTAATTACTATAGAGATATATTATTATATGAAAATGATTAAATTATACTTTATTTGGAATATAGATTTATTTACTTAAAAATAAATATACATAAAAGTAAATATAAATTGCTTATTCCCTGATTTTAGTAGATATCTATACTTCGTTAGAAACAATTAAATTATATCAATATCTCTATTTAACTCGATATTTTAGAGAAAAAACGACATGAATCAAGCTACTTCACTCTTTATAAATCAGCAACTTCGTAGAAAGTACAGTCTACTTGTTGTGTCTATAATTGATTCTAAAGAGAAAAAAAACGAGTTGTTTTTATGAATTCATGTCTTATTCATTAAAATGCCGTTAAAAAGTGCTATTAAAATTATTTGAATTTTTCTGCAAATTCATGTTCACTGAATTCGAAAAAAATCTGTTTCCTTAATTAAACATTATTCATTGAAAAAGAAACAGAGTGATAAGCATGTTTTCTTCTGCAGTTTTTTTTATCCAATTTCGTTAGAAATAATTATATAGTAACGTGTTAATTATCTGATAATAAAAAGTAATGAATAATAGTGTAGCTATTGTAATTTTTCAGTGTCATTAACATGTATATTAATATGTAATTTGCATTATCATTTAGAAAATTAAAAAGGGTAATATGAAAAATCTATAATTGCACGTGTTCGCATATCTAACTAGCAAAATGTTAAAATTGCATTTAAGAAATTTTTCTTAGTTCATCAAATAAGTTTATCAGTGTTACAACATTTCGATATTCCTAGCTATTTAAAGATCCAGATTTAGAAATAGATGAGCACAAACGAACACGATTGAACAATTTACTTTTTAAATAAGTGCAAATTGCAGTTTATTCATCTTCGCTTTCACTTGTTTACTTGACCGAGATTAATGTTTTACAGTTCACATATATACATTGTTTTGTCCATGTTCTGTCTAGTAAGAGAGTGTAATTAGTATATAATTATAAAACTGTTTTAATAAAAATGATACAATAAAATACAAATAAATTTATACAATAAAATGTATACAATAAAATTATATATAAAAAATATACAGTACTTAATTAATATAGATGCGTGATTCCATTGAATCGGTATTTGATCTCAATCTTTACACATATCTTCTCACATATGTGTCTTGCTCTATAAGAAACTGATTGAAAATCATAAACGATTTATTAAAATCATATATGTAAATACAACTATCTTAATGAAAGTTTTGTTTCTCTTGTTAGTTCGCAGGTAATTTCATCAACTCTACTACGCGCACATCTTACTTCCCTAAAATCAGTTAACAACACAGGCATCAGGAAGAGAGGAAACAAATTGTGAATAAATAAGAATCGGATCGTAACAGCTCCAGGAAGGATAGCTTTTGATTGTGATGTGGTGGAGCCCCCCGGCGGGCCGCGGGGGCAGGAGGTCAGAGGTAGATCGGTTGTGAGGTCAACAAGCACGGCTCGATTGTCCCGGGGTGAAATCGCTGGTAGAGCGGAGGAGGAGATAGAATGGTGTGACCTCCGGCGTCATCCCGCCCGACGCGGAGGTGGTGCTGGAGGTGGTGGAGGTGGCGGTGGAGTCGAGCAGCTGCTCGACTCAGAGGAGGAAGAGCCAACGGCGATGTCGAGGCAGCTTCGTGGAGACCGTGACCACGTGAGCCGCGACTATCAAGAAGGTTACCACACTGATTATCGGGATCTGCGCGAACATCTCAGGGATTTCAGGGACTTCCATCGAGACACCCTCGACGAAAGGGACGGTCAGGGACCCACCGCTAGTAGAACATATCGGGACGACTATTCGGAAGAATATGATCATCGTTCTACCGCTGTTGTATCCACCTCGGCGAATCTTACCAACAATCCGGTGAGTCGCATCTTCCTTTCATAGGACAATAGATCAGTTACTCTTTTAATAAAGTATGTGTTCCGTTTTGCGCTTGTAAGCATCATTTATCTTTGTTTAATATTTGATAGATAATAAGGATGAGCTGATGCTTACAACGTGAGAGTGAAAACAGAATGCACCCAAAGTATTATATATCAATATTACTTTTTAAAATAGCATGACTTTGTCTGTAATGAGATTTATAATGTAAGATATCTAATATACTTATATTTTAAACTAAAGCTTTAAAAAGAAATAGTACATATCAAGACTGACATTACACATTAGGTGTAGTAAAAAGAAATCCATTATTTTTTCATTCAATTTCATGCAAAAATAATGGATTTCTTTTTACTACACCTAATATAAATTTATTATTTTAAACAATAGGAAAATATTAATATTAGACTTTTTAGATTTTTAGATATCAATACATGTTAAACTCTTTTAATAACGTAATTATTGAAATGTTTTTAGTACATATTTTCAAATAAGTATAATTTTTGAATAAACACATGTAATATGCTTTCTTTGATGGATGTTAAATTACTGTTCAGCTATGATTATACATTGATTACTTGCAAAATTGAAGCATAAGTAATTTTGTATTTAATATTAAATATTAAAAAGAATAATTTGCACAAAGTAAGCAACATAAGTTCAAGACTTCAAGATAATTATGACATGCCTTGTCATCAGCAAAATAGAGCGTTGCGCAACGTGATAACGGCTGTCTCTACTTTTCCTCCACTCTTTCTCAGCGGCATTATATTTTGCAACTGCACCATTGTAAAAGGAAAACGCGATTGTTTGTATTAAAAACTCTCTTCCGCGAGATCATTTTAAACTCGACAGCTATTTGTATAGCTTTACCCTCCCTTTTCGCTCGCGTTACTAGAAATGAGGATTAGTTGCGAACTTGGATCAACAAGAGTTTCAAATCTTATCGAAATTTATTATAGGCAGTTTCCATCTTACATATTGGTTTCTCTGTACGATAATATACTGTCTCCTTCTCTCGCTTAATATCTATTTAGTAGTGAAGAATTTGACACAAGGGATATTTCACGATATCAGAATATTTATACGAGATTTTTTTTTGCAAAATACGATATTTATAATATTTCTATTAACTTTTTCTATACATTTGTTGATATTGTACATAACAAATAAAATATTATACTTTATATAGTCAAAAAGTAGAACTGAATTTGCAAGTTACGTTGAATTTTTCACAAGTTACAAGTATTTTAAAATATCTTTGAACTTGTCCCAGGGACAAGAAAACTGGAAATTACGATTTTAATTAATATTAATGCTGTAATAATATTACGCCTATATCTACATAGGATATATTTATCTCATTTTTAATTGGCGATTATTTAGTTGAATAAGAAGATTTATTCGATAGAGTTAATATTACATTACAAATCGCTAATAATAAATTAGCGAGAAAAGCAGTTAATCGTTAGACTGGGATTCTCTGGTATTTATTCTCGTTAATGGATAAACCGCCGTAGTAGTCACCCCATAATGTGCGCATATCATATTGCACAACATTACGCTTCGTTCGGATATGCTCTCAGCACTCCTTACATATTGAAACTTTATATCTTTCTATACGGAGATATGACTACAACAGTATGTTCCGTGTTTTCTTATCGAGTAATAAATTCAAATTAATGTAACCATTGATTAATATCGTTACGATCTGCACTAACTATTTATTGCAGACTACGTCTATATACTGCTACCACGTGCGCGTGCATATTAATTCTGGAATTCCATATAATCGTGCCATGACTTGCTTCATCGCAAAGAAACATGTGCTCGTTGATATTGCTATCGCGACTTTTATGTATTTCGATCGAGATTGCTTTATGTGTGATCGGACAATAAAATCAGAACTACTCTATTTTATTCCCGGATAGCGCTCTGTAAACTAGCTTTACTTTTTAATATATATAAAACAGGATGTATATATTTGATTCTTTCCACATTTATTTTAATAAATATAATTGTAAAATGAAGTCATTTTTCAGTAATATTCTCAAATTACTATAATGATATATTGAATACATAAGAAAAGAAGCTTTATTACAAATTATATAAACCCAAAAATAATGCTTAAGAAATGATAAAGAACATAATTACATTAATAAAGCTTCTTTGTTGTTCTTATGTTATATGAGATTTCGACTATATGAAAAAAATGTTTTCAAGGCATAAAACACAAGCATTATTTATAGTGAATTACTAGTCGCATTGAATAAAATTTGTATTAATTTATATTATTTTATATTATATATAGTTTTTATAAAAGATCAGATTAAGTCTAAGTACCACTTAGATAAGTTTATCGTAAGATATCTCGAAGGATATATTATTCTTCATAACTACTATTTCTCTGTTCGATAGTTGGTGGATCACTTAGTTGTAAACAATCTTGTTTGCGCAGAGCCAGCTTCTGTACGAAGTTTCCTTTAAACTTGAAAGGAGGTCAAGCGTGTTACAGGACGAAACGAGAGTGTGTACAGCACAAGATGAGAGTGAGAGACTGTGATATCAAGGGTGAGAGATCGACTTCTTTGATGACAGTAGTCGCTCTCTTTGACTTCCCGGTAATCGGTGTCGGTACTCTTCATTTAGCGCTCTTATATCTTTCATGGCGGGGCATCTTCGACATCACATTCGCAGAATTCTCTCATTTATAGCTATATTCATCGTGACGCTCTTCCCTGCTGTTCGCTTCTCGAGGGTCAGACTCGCTAATGAGAGGGATGGAAAACCTTGCATAGCCCGAGGGTGAGATAGCGGGGATGACAAGGTGGAAAATGGAATCTGCTCTCTCGGAGGATGCTTTTTCACTGAGCGTGTATGACGCACGACTCGCAAAACTGGGCCACTCTGTCTCTTACGACAACGACTCCGATGTATTAGTTTGCTTGAGTATAATGCAATATAAATCTTAAATGCTATTCGTTGAGTTTTTGCAGATGTACAAATATGATAAATGTTTTTTATATAGATCTGATATCTTATCTAAGTATCTATATTGTGCCGTAATAGTATACATATATAGATATAGATATCTATATTGTAACATAATTACATATCGATTTTACTTCTTGTTTTTTTATTAAGAAATTAAATTTAGCTTGTGTATGAGTATCAAAACCATTTCTATTTGAGCAATGGTGCTTCATTGCATTGATTAATTTCTTCGTGGTTAGCGAAACGAGTCATCACGTTGAATCTAATGTTCGCAATTACACTGATATATATCTTCGTATAATCGTACTATTGCACACCCATTCACGTGGATAATTCGACTATCGCGAGAATTCGACTTTCGCGTCGTCCGATTTGTCGAAGTCAGATCAAGAATGTAGGGCGATTTGATTTCTCTCAGGCTCTCTAATGTTAATGAGTTTTTACTGACAGATCTTATATCTCGAGTTATATCTATTCCGAATGTACGTTACCTTCAAGGATCGAAAGTGTAGTTATGAAATTGATTTATTTCTTAAGATCGATTAATTGAAGCTACAGAATTAAATTTTAATTATTAAACAAATCGCGCTCCTTTATTGTTCTTATTGTTGTTGTTATTATTATTATTTTCTTTTTTTTTGTGAAAGTCAATCTTTCTCACAACATTGTAACGCCCAATACTGTTAGATATAAAAGAAGCAATAGTAATCCAATCCTTTGAATTATAATAAATAACATTTTGTTATTTTAAGCCTCCATGTGTGTCAAAATGTAAATTAATCTATTTCTGCAGTTAATTTTAAAATAAACAAGTTTGTATTAACATATCCACTTGGTAAATCATAAACTAAATTTGAATAAAGTTTAACATAATTTGTAAAATTGTTAAACTCCATTGTTTTATTAACAATACACAAAGTTAAATTAACATATTGAGTTGAAGCAGTGGCAACCTACAGAAATGATTAAAAATAATTCAAATTGGGTATAATTTGACATTATGAATTTTTAATAGTGAATATTTGATATTTTTATTCAGAAATAATACTATTCGAAGTGAACATAAATGTTCATAAAGTATTCTTCATCTACAAATAATGTTTCGCAAACGTATACAGAAAATTCTCCACACGAATATGTATAATGTCTGAAGTCCATTCGCCTTGAATATTTTATTAAGATGTTAAGCTGCATCAGCTTGTGAACTTGTCGAACTGTAGTTATAATCGTTATAATGCCTCTCGCTCGCGATCATCCGTGTCGGATTTGAGGAGTCGTTCTTTTAATCAATATTGTTAGGTAACAAGTACGGGCGTGTTCGCATTCATCATGCGCATTTATCATTACACCGTTCACTCACACCGATTGCGCATTCAGGAATCTTATACGTTTCGTTATAATTGTCTGTAATTATGCAAATACCGTTCACATGCATTACATTCTTAACTATGTAGTTACTGCATATGATACGATAATCGTGTATAGCCTCGAACGGAATTGCGGGCAAATATTAACGACTGATTATTGCTTGTAATCGAATCTATTGACTCGGTCTTTTTCCATGATTATTTACGTTTTAATACGCTAGAATTGATAAGCCTATTATTTGAGAATGAAAATTGTATCGCCTGGAAAAGAATTAGAGCTTATAACGTCGGAAAATCATATCGTTGAGAATAATTATGCCATCTTATTATGTTTTCAAAATTCTCCACGACTATCGTCAATATGTATTTACGTGTGCGGATGTGCCAGTGTGTGACTATATGCGTCATATGTGCTGCACTGCAGCGAATGGAAATCGAATCGATGACCCTTCCCTCTGATACTGTCACTTACCTAAAAAGTTATAAAGCTAATATGTATCTATTATACTTGACATTTCTGTATGTAAATAACAAACTAAAAACTTTTTAATAATATCAAATAAAACATTTGAAGAAAAGAAGGTCATTTAAGATATATGTTAAATAAAAGAAAATAAGAGCTTATTTAAGAAATATGTGTATATTTTATATATTTATGCTGCAAGATATTGTGTATAGTATTACCTACCTCAAAAATCTCGTTATTATGCAAGAATTCAGATAAATATCAAAACAAGAAATGTGATCACAAGTTTATAACAAAATTAGCACACTTTGCAAAGTTTTAAATATATCAATACACAGCCACAATGTCTGTATTAATTGAAATTAAAAACACATTTATTTGTTATTTATTTATTTATTAAATACATATCCATGTTAGATTATATAATTTGACCATAAGAGCATAAAACTGGATTGGGAAGCGAACGTTGAGGAAATCTGCAATGGAAATTTTCGATTGACGTAAGGTTGCGTTAGCATTAACATCTAATTGCTGCAATGCGCGCACGTGTAACTTGAAAGTAGAACGTTGTTACTCGCTACTACACGCAATTAATATCTCTCGATCTGCATGCGAAAAAGCAAATTATTATTCCAGTAATAGCTTCACTACCTCGAAACATGTATATGCATGGAGATTTTAAAGGACCACCCACGCTTAAGTTTCTTTGGCAGAAAACGTATAATCTAATCATTTATTCCTGTAAATTTATAAGATAATAATACGTGACATGCGGTATAGCAAATTCATTTTCACGTTTGTCATAAAGGAAAAACAAATAAGAGAATAAAAGTAAAATAACATTGCCCAAATACATTAGATAGTAATTTACTCTTTCGATAAAAAACAAATATTCTCTATAAAAAAAGTACTATACAATCTGTTATAAAATTCGTCACGAAGATAATTACATTTATTATTGCTTTGGTGACAATTTTGTGATTATTTATTTATTATTCATTCTTGGCATTCCAAGAATGGATCTGGACACGAAGAAAACCCATGAAACGCATAATTTTTATATTTATTTATAAGTTTAATAATTCAGAGAATCATTATATAATTACAAATATCTGTACTTATGTTTTTATAAAAAAAAGTAAATATTTTTACAAAAAAAATATACTTAAAAACTCTAAAAAACATGTATTGAAACTCGTAATAAATACATACATACATATCTGTCTGAAAAACACCGTTGACTAGTGCGAATCAATGCAGAAACAGATAAAAGATGGTCTTTCATCGTCTTGTAAAGAAGTTCTTCAAGGTAGTAGATCTCTGTAGCAATTTCAAGTCTGCGGACCCGGTTCTAATGAATATAGGTCAGTATACAAACCGGCAAGAGCAAAAGATCTGAATTTTTGCCTGTGAGCGCGTCTTGATCCCTGAACCGAGTCTGCTTCAGCAATCAGGGCTGCTAAACGGCCAAACGGGTTTGCGCAGACGTTCTCTTCCTTCCTTTCTTCCTTCTTTCCGTTCCTTCTTCGTTGTCTTTTACCGAGAAAAGATTCCACCAACCACGTCTCTTAGACCGAGTCGAAATTATTGTTAATAGACTGCTGTCAGTGTATTGCAAGGATATCAACTTACGCCCTTGGCTATCTGCAAATCCTAAGGATACCATTTAATATATGGTACCTTAATGTCTTTAGTAATTAAATACTTATTGTTCTAAATTGTGTTCGTGTTTTTTATTTTAAATAGTAGGGTTGTCTTATGACTGACAGAGAATTAAAAAGATTAACTTATGAATTTAGCACAAGTTTTATTATGTATCTGCCATTTTCTTTCAAGATGTTTTTTACATTAAATTTATTATTTATTGTAGATGTCTACGATATTAACTTTAAATATTTTCTGTGAATATCTAGATAATCTCGGTATCTAGGTATAAACATAGAAAAGAATACACATATATTAAAAACAGGTTTTTACCTTGTAAGGAGTCTAGTTTTAATATATAGTATTTATGGCACATATCCAAAATACCAATATCTCGTATTTCATTAAATAACATGAGGCAATCCATACTATTAAGGTGCGACGTGGCATCTGAGTACTCGTTGGCGGATAGCCAATAAGGACAAAGTCAGGACTCATGTATGAATATATCGGTCTTCGATCGTCTTTCGTTCTGTGACCATGAGTTTTGATTTCGAATTCGCAGTTGTATTCTGATCCAATACTTTGAATGCGTGATGCACCTGCTAAAGCGGAACGTCTTCCGTTTTAAATGCCTTATGAAGACAAGTAAAAAATAATGGCTACAAGTCATAGACATAATACGATTATTTATTATCACATACATTTAATATTATGAAACGTTTAAATAGTTTTAGTCTTTTTTCGAAATACTTGCATAGGAATACATGTATGATGTTTCATTAAACTTAAGAACACGTGCTCGTTAACGGGGCCAATTAAAGCAAGATATAAGATCTTTTCTATTCCAGATCTCGAATTCTCTCCAAGTAACTTGTCTTTTTATCGTTCTATCCACTTTTACGTATGATTTAATTGACGACTTGCTTGCGCTTATAGATTCCGGGATTACCAGTGTGTAAATGATGAGAAAGTGCGTATCACTTTACAAGTCGACTTGTATAAATTCCATTAAGAAATATTTCTAATTTAATCCTTCATGCTTTCGATATGGCAAAGTACTTTAGCGTTTTTAATAAATAGAATTGATTAAGGCACAACGCAAAGGCATAACATATATAATAATATATAATATATGTATGAAACTGACTTACCAACATATTTATAAAATTCACCACTCAAATTAGCAATTCCGGTCAGATAATTTATAATGATAGAAACATTCCTCATTATCCAATCATCAACCTATACACATCAATCGCTTAATATTTTTGAATTTTAATTGTTTAATCAAGTAAATCAACTCTTTCTTTTTTTATTGCCGTACAAGTAAAAGTTATTTAAAACGTAGTTATTTAAAACGATATTAATTTAAAAATTATTAATATTTTATATTAAATATAATCGAAATGTTTAGGCTTATAAATAATTGAATAAATCGAAATAAATAGTAAGTAGGATATATAAGATAGGATATATAAGATAAAATGTACAATTTTGAACAAAATAAGATTCTATCCAAAATTCAATGAATATAAAAGATTTAATTTAAAAATTAATTTAAAAATTAAAATACATGATAATTATGAACCAAGCAAGATCTAATCTTAAATAAACAATGATAACTCTAAAACATACGTTTCAATTCCGGTCGAATCATTCTTTTAATATTAAAACGCAATTTCAAATTGCAAAAATGATACATAATATGATTTTTAAACACAAATATGATTGTGACAAGAAATTAATTTACAACATTAGACAGAAGTTTGCAATTACAAATCAATTCGTCCATAATTTTTTATTTATGAAGTTATTATAAAGGCAACCGCCAGTCATGCTGGTCAGAACATTGATAAATACATGAGGTTAAAATTTTTTCAAAAAGTCGACAATAGTCAAATTAAAATTGAACATTGTTATTATGTGAACATAACATGTTTAAATTGCAAATTCAATATAATATAAGATGCTAAAAATAAAGTCCAAATATAATCAATTAAATATAAGCAGAACCTTGCACAAGAGAGCTCAGAATCAGTTGCTAATATTCATATAATATGTTATTATTTAAAATCCCTTTTAATTTCCATCTAATAATCTTAAAATTTAAATTCAAAGGCCCAAACAGGGAAAAACCAATTTTAGATTTTGAAAGTTAGATTCTAAAATTTTATTTTGTTTAGAACGCTATTATGTGTTCAAAATTATATCACCTTATCTTATATTATAAAATGATACATTGCATACATAGTGTCGGGTAAAAGCAAAGAAGAATGATGAGTTGCAAAAACTGCAAGAGTGATAAAAAGTTGAATGATTAGAAAGAATTATATTATTTACAAAATAAAAGCTCGAGCTTTACTTAGGATTCTTAAGATTTTACTCCTTTGTTGTTATAGACCCGGGTTCATAGGAGAATGAAAGGAAAAGTTACATTTAAATGCATATACAATAGGTATATTCTGTCTGAATGCTACACACGATGCAATAAGTTAAAATGAAACAAACGTATATTATGTTTTACTTCAACTTATTGTATCAGTTCAGGTAGTGCAGGAATAAATAATAGATCTAACATTTCCTCGTCATTCTTTGCTTACACGATTTAAATCGTTCTTTTTTTTGTCTGCTATCCGGGGTTCACGTTCAAATGTACTATACATGTGCATTATACGCTTGCCTTACGCTTGCCAGTTAACGCACATGGGATTAAGAAATATCTCAGCAAACATAAATTACATGTAACAGAGTACCTATTAGTTGTAATTTCCCACTCAACAACATAACATATGTATTATATTACACATGTATTATATAGTTAGGAAATTACAAGTACGTTATTTGTAACTTTGTGTTTGCTGGGATAATGATATAAAAATTATAACTCATCGATATATTACATTATAATTTATAATTATAATTTCAATAATATTATAATTATAGTTTCAAGTACTTTTAAGTTATTATTATCGTTTTATTACGTGAAATAAGTATTGATTTGATAAAAATATTTAGTAAATAAGATGATGGTCATATATTATTTCATTACTGTTTCTTTTATTTTAGTTCACCCTTTTCCGATTGCAGCATAAAATCTTTATTCTATTATTCACAACATTACATTATTTGTATATCCTGTTCGGCAACTTCAAGCCTATCCTATCTTCAACAAAAAACTGACGAGAGACCGTTTTAAGCTTCATGTAAAACGTCATCGCCGTTGAGAATAACGACAACGGCGGCTAATGCTGCTTCTGCCGTCTCGTTCGGTACACCTGCGGAATTAGTTGCGAGAAAAAAGCCTTTGGTAAGCCGCGTGCCTCCAAAATTGCAGAATTATTATTCTTCTTGGAATACCATGACGCGAGTGTCGTTGGATTGCATTAGAGAGGACGTGCAAGGTTTCTTTCTCAAACGATGAGAAAGAAAGAGAAAAAGAGAGAAAGAGATAGACAAAGAATGAAGTAGAAAAAAGGGCAGAAAAAGAGAAAATTATAAGAATATTTCTTAGGATCTTAGGTCCGCCCTTCGCACATAATCGCGTCATGTCTTTCGTCCAAGTAAACAGAACACACACAGAACAAGAACGAGCACGAGCACGAGCACGAGCACGAGTGAAGCGTGCACCCTCTTATGCTTCATGCACCTGATCGGGCTTCTGCCGCTTAATTGGAAAGATTCACGAGGAGGATCAAGTATTGTATTCGCGGACAAGAGTCGCGTGAAACACGCAAGGAGGTGGCACGATCGCGGCTTAGTTTGATGGAAGTGCTTCGCTCGACAGCGAGATGAGGCGGTTTCGTGGTGCGATAAGCAAACAGGGGCGCAAGGTGCGTTGGGGTCGTTAGCTCGGTCGTTAACTGCCGGAGTTGTCTTGTTCGCAGGCAAAGCGTGTTACGTAATGAGTTAATACCACGGAAGTTGGTAACGTTTTTCTTTCCCCACTTCCGCAGGCAATCAGACGCTCCTTGCATCTTTACCCTCTAAGAGGATTAAATGCTCCTCGCGCACTCCGGTTCAACTGCTGTTCTTGTTACCTCTGAAGCACGTGGCATTGCAAGCCGATTAACTGTCTCTGATAATAATGACTATAATGCTCGTATAATGCTTGTATATTTCTTTTTCTGTATGAATCGCATTATTCAGGAAATGGATATGCTCAGTCTCTTGATTACTTATCTCAAAATTATCTTCTGATCAAAAAGATTAAAAATAAACAAGAGGAATTTTCCGTATGCAGCAACGTCAAATATTTTTTAAAAAGCTTAATGAAGCTCTCTCTCTCTCTCTCTCTNTNNTNNTNNTNTCATNNTCANCTNTNTNTNTNTNTNTNTNTATATATATATATATATATATATATATATATATATATATATATATATATATACTAT
>NW_012130081.1:720551-746358 GCF_000143395.1 Atta cephalotes | reverse complement strand
AAACGTTAAAACGTAAAACTTAAAACGTTAAACGTTAAACGTTAACGTTAACGTAACGTACGTAACTACTATACTAATACTAACGTTAACTTAATACTACTACTCTCTCTCTCTCTCTCTCTCTCTCTCTCTCTCTCTCTCTCTCTCTCTCTCTCTCTCTCTCTCCCTTGCGTGCTCGTTTTTTTCTCTTTTAATATTAAATTTAATCTAAAATGTAATATATAATAATTTTATGTGTAAATAATTTTATTACAATTTTTAACATTTTAAAAGAAGTAATTATACAGTAATCACAAAAATACAATAATATCTACTTATATGTATCTCATAACATTTTTTTCTGGGCAAAATATGTTTATTCAACGTATTATTCTGTTTTTGTTTTTGTAAATTTATTTATTGATTTAGCCAGAAGATTTTATCATGCACAATACCAAATATAGATAAAGATGTAAACAATGATTTTTTAGGGTTATAATTTGGATAGCACTTTGCAATTCAATGAACGCTTGTGCGTATTACAAGCTGGTTATACATATATGCATACTAATTTTAACGAAGAAACTTTTTACTACATCTCTACATCCTTTAAGTGCTCACAATAATTTCCTGTCTAGATGCGTGACCTGTACGCCGAAGATAAGGTACTAGTTATAAATAACATCGTCACGAATCATTGGAGATTTCTGTTTGCTAGTTACCAGATTATAAATCATTAACTGTTGTTTTCTTGCATAATAATATTCTTTATGTTGTATAGCAACATTCTTTCATTATATTGTATTATATAATTAAATATATTATTATATTGTGATTATATCTAACTATTATATATAAAACTCTAATATAATATAGTTTGTTAAATATAATCTTTATGTATTATATAATTATGAATGTAATTATATATATTTTTATATAATTATAAATTTGTAAAAGAGCTTAAAAATTATCTACTTACTGTAAGAAATTCTGGAATTCTTTTAACTTGTAAAATGTATATTATAAAACAACTTGTGAATTTAGTGAATTAAAAATCTTTCAATAAGAATAACATATTCTTATTTATATTCTTTTCGAGAAATTCATATGTGTCGGTAAGAAATTTTAAGTAAAAAAGTTAAAATCCTTTGTTTGTATAACAGAAATTTTTCAAATTTTCTGAAATTTTTTTTGTAAAATAAAATTTTTAAGGAGCCTCAAGAATCTAACGAATCATAATATAATATGATTTCAAGATCTCTCAATTTTTGCAGCTAGCACTGCAGAATTAAATAAATATAGAATAATAATCCTGATAATAAAGTTGGTTTGAGATTCCTATATAAAATGACGCAGCATATCCTGCCAATCGGTTGAATATTATTTCGCGTACCGAGTAGAGATTCTAATGAAAACGCTGTCAGACCAGTTTAATGTGTATCTTCGCCGACCTAATACTGCGCAGGTAAAAGTAAGTAGGGTAGTGTGTGAGGGAGAATAGTAGATTAACACATACCATGTTGCAATACCAGTTTGTACCCTACCTATGTACTACATATATATGTGAGTCGTTCTTTTCAGGTATTCAAGATTTAACATCGAGCAAATAGGAATTTAAGAAACTGACCTTCTCTCTAGGAAAACCTTTCTTGTGTCACTTTTTCTTTCATTTGAATATTTATTTTCTTTGTACTTGTGGGTTTTAGAAATTAAACTGCAGATACTTGGTATGGATATGAACAGATTTTTCAACATTCAAACGTATTCAAACGTATCTAAACGTATCTAAAAAACATAGAAATGATTTGAATATTTGGGAATGGATGAAGAGGCATTTTTCAATCTTATTCATCTATATATCATCTATATATCATTTGTTTTACATTTGTTTATCGCTTAGAATGAATATCTTAAAAATATATGGAACCTCTTACGAAATTCTAGGCTATTTTTTATTTCTTTACAAAGAACACATTTTATTAATGTTTTATAGTGTTTATAATATAAATAAAACTAAATCTTACTAAAAAATATTTTGTACATGAAATATATAGAATAAACAAGAGAATAATAATAATTAAATATATAATAGATTACTTCAATCGGTTGTTTGAAAAATTTTTAATTTTAATCGATTGATGGATAATTGCATGACAAAATAAAATTCTAAATTTAATTCGTTTTGCATCATAACTGTAATAAAGATGAATTTAACGAAATACTACTTATTTTAATTATAATATGTATTTATAATATGTATTTAATTATAATATGTAATTTCATAATACATAAAAGTAAAATTTTCTATTGGTAAATGATAAAAGAATAAAAAGTATCAAAAATAAACATAAATAGTATACATAATGACATTCGTTTCCGCGAGAAAATACATTGCTGTTTGGCATGCAGCGTTGTTGGCATTTATGATTCGTTAAGGAAACCGATTGTGTCAATGTTGACAAGTTTACTGCGATCTTTCTGGCGGGCAATGTACGCGCAATGGCAAACATACGTAGCTTCGTTGGTAGGTCATTGCGCTGTAGTGCGATCATTTCCTTAGTAATTTATAGGTATTTACGTATGAATGTTAAGTAGCGGCAACGATCTTTTCGTTCTTCTCCGTATATGTTCGCAATCTTGATATTCATTACATTATGCAGCAAATATCTGATATTTTGATGAAATTCGTCTAAAATTGCGTCAATAGTGATGGTATAAGGCGAACCCCTTCTTATCAGCTTCTAAACAGACATTTTATCATAGGATACATTTTGACCAATTGCCTTCTGTCTGATTTTCTCGCGGACCCCCAAGAAGATTGCCTAATACTAAAGATGAAACATCTTCGAAGTTATTAATAAGAATAGCGGTAAGGCAACCTAGTGTTGTATCGAACACGCGCGCGTTACGACACTTCATTAAGATAATTCAAACAGATACAGAATTTCATGTTCGAAAATACTTTCAATCGTTTATTATTTTGTGATGAAGAAGAAATTTTTCTATGATAAAGAAGTCAAAGACCTTGCCATTTAAAGAAACTTGCATATTTGACTGCCAGCTGATTTCCTTATCTTTTTTTTAACACAATTATCTTGCATATTTAAAATACGTTGCATATTTAGGATTACTTCTATCAGAGACTCTTCAAGCCGACACAAATGTCGTTCTATCTTTGTTATTCATTGAATGTCAAGAAAGATAGAATTGTGCTCTTGTCGATTTGTGTCAACAAATGGAAAACACCCTATATCTATTATTAGCATTTTCCACTGGGAAAACTAGTGCAACACCTGTGCAAATCGTTTACATATTTTCAATGTTAATACACAATTTAATCCTTTTAAAATTATGAGCTTGATGACAATGAAGAATCTGTAATTAAAAGGATTAAATTAATTATTAACATTGAAAATATATGAATTTATTTACATTTAATTATTCTGTGTGCATCAGTGTTGCGCTAGTTTTCTCAGTGGAAAATATTATATATCGATTTCGTAGTATTCATTCACAACATACATTTTAAAAGCAATACTATATTAATGATCTTTTAGATAATAAAATCAAAAGTCGTAACTGTCTATGCTATCAAACGATAAATTATCCGAGCCATTCGCAATATGTCCATCAGATACATCGACCTCGTTCACTTGTTGTCCAATTAACATCTTCTTTAATATTGATTTTTTTATATAGATTTTCCATACGCAGTTGATATAATGATACAGTTGACTATTTGCTTTGTGAATTTATCGTTATATGTTATAATAATACAATTTTCAAAACTTATTTTATATTATTCTTTTACAACAAGTTTAGTGAAATATTTATTTGAAGAATTAAAATGTGAAGATTATCATCAAAACATTCTGAGATCTTGCTGACCTATTAAATAACCTAAAGTAGAGTTGTATTAGTGAGAATTCTCTGATTTCTCAGTAATCGAGGTCGCTTAGACCGTATTACATTCCTGGCGGCACACTAATGTTACGACTAAGACGCTTAGGAGGAATAAAATGGATTTTGAAGGGCGGTGTGGAATTAGGGAGAAACGCGCGAGACGGTGGCCGAAAGGCAATGGAAGAGAGTAAAAGTCTCGAGGGCTGGCTTACGACCGCTTCTTGCTAGAAACATATGAATAATGCAACAATTGGAACGACGACGAGCCTTTGTTTTCACAGGCCCTTCGTTATAGGCCGCCAAATTGCTCGCAAGCTATTCGCATCGTGGGCTAGTCACCAACCAATTTCAGGCACAGACAGTGCCTATCTTCCTTGCACTATCGCGAACCTGCCTTCCTCGTGCATACAGGAACCCAGCAAATAATTAACAATTATGGGTGGAGCATACTAGCCTTCGTCGCAGCTGCACTTTGCACGCAGAAGGCTGTCAAGTGGATAGATATCCCTTTCCAGGAAACAAGCTGCATTGGTAAATTAGGGCATGAAGGCTCTGTGATTAATTGTTGATGATCTTCCATTTTCGCTTCTTTTTTACTGCTAACCCGCCAACTTGCTGAATTTTTAGGTGATAGAAAAGATCACTTCATGGTCCATACATAATTTTTTTTGCAATAATCATTATACTTAAATCTTACATTGAGAGACAAATTTTTAGTTTTTGTGACTACAATTATATATTACCATAATTATGATTATTACTGCTATAATATTAGTAATAATAATCATAATTATGGTAATATATTAGTATACGTTTATATTTGCAAATACAAAAAATTCTCTTAGTGTAATTTAATATAAAATTTTTTAATATAAACACAGAAAGTATGTGCTAATAAAGGCAATTATTAATTATTAATGTAAAACTCTGACAAATATGCTTATATTGTTATCGCATGTATGTTTGAACGTAATAATAAAAAACAAAAATTAGTTTATAATTTTTTGTTTACCATTGTATACTAATGTAACGTAATAAATGCATCTGTGTAATTTATTTCATAAACCATGTTCTCCGGAATTCTCCGGAATATTCTCAATCAGTGATCGTTATCGTTAACAACAGACACTCTGTCGCGCGCGTTTCAGATATCGGTGCCAGATTGAAACCACCAACGAGGCATCCCAATCTCGGTCGCAATTAAGGCCGAATGGCTGCTTGTCAAGATTCGTGGACTTTTCCCGAGAGAAAAATACTATGTGAGGTTCGTAAATGAATAAATGTATTTTAACGTACGTAAGTGTATATCTGTAAAAAAACACATTTACATAGCAATAAGAAGAAGATGCAGATAATAAACGCGCACATATTGATAGAATAATGCTGATACGATGATGCTCTCTAATCGATTATGGGTCAAATATTCTCATGTATAATCCCCGTACCGCATCTTAGCGGGATATTGGCATAGGTCAAGACAAGAGCGGACTCGCCCCTTCGAGCCGTTCAGATGGCAGATTGCACTCGCAAGCTCGCTCCGTCGTGTCCGACCCACACAGAGTCTGCCTCGAAAACCGGTAACCAAGTTTCTCACTGGAATTAATAGAATTCGGCCAAATGCCGACGAATCGAATTTGGATCTTTCGGCCTCGATTATCGTTCGGTTCCCTCCCATTGCAGTTGCTTTTTTGATTATTAGTCTAGCATGTGGATTGCCTCACTGCCTTTTCTACCATCTATCTTACAAATAGCACTATATTTTTATATGACACACACACACACACACACACACACACACACACACACACACACACACACACACACATCCTACATATGCGGGTATATGTGTGTGTAAATTCGCGTCTATGTCGAAAATCTCGTTGAAAATTCAAATAGATTCAATTTTTTTTCTGAAGTAAAAAAAATAGAAATAGTCATTATCACGAATTCATTATTACGAATTATCAAAAATTACTTCTATAAAAGTATGAATTTGTGAAAATTATTATTATTGTTGCAATGGGTAATAATTAATCCACTATATTAATATAAATTGATGACTCTTTTTGCGAACCTAGTTTTCTTCCACTGCTACACTTATAGTCTTGATCAAAATATTATGCAGTTATATTTTTTTCATTTCTCTGGACTTCTTTTATTATTATTAACTATTGGTTATCGGCACACATAAATTAAAGGGTTTTTGAAACAAAGAATAATTTACAATAAATACCAAATTAATTTTTTAAGCTAAAATTTTAAATAATATTTAAGGTATCTAATATTTTCGACCAAAGTCTCAGACAGCACGACATCTATTGAACGTCTAATGGATGTCCAATGAATGTTGAGTGCTGTCTGGGATTGTACATCTGTAACAAAAAAAAACATATCATTCTAGTAGTAGAAAGTCGCTGAATTGCAAGGAAATGTACGTAGCTTCTAGCTAATAACAAGTGCAAGATTTTAAAAAAATTATTATTGCTTAAAAGAATTATTATTACTAGTTATTATTAGTTAATAAAGTTTCCACAAATCGATGATATCTACAGCCATTTATTTAAAGTTGCTAAAGAAAACAATAAGAAAAATTATTAAAAATTATGTTTTATTTCATATGGGGATAAGCAAATATTGACATTGCTTTATGTAAAATTTAGACGGCTACAATTTTATTATAAATAATAATCAATTATTATTGATAATAATAAATCAATTTTACCTTAAAAGATAAATAGTTTGTCCTCGCCACGAAAATCCGTAAAATAGATAAACCTGTACGACATTGTGAAATCTATCATAAATCTCAACTTTTTCGAATATACTGTGATGTTATACAGAGCAGTATCATGAATTCAAGAACGAAGGAATTACAACAAAAATAAGAAATACTAAAAAAAATTATTGTAATTATAATTTGTAATTACAATCATATTTGGTATTTATAATTATAACTACTATAATTATCATTACTATAATTATCATTATTCCTGCTACAATATTATAATAACTTATATTATATATACATTTCTATTAACAAATCTGTATAATTGGAAACTCCTTAAAATAATTATAGTTATCATTATTATTATTGTAAAAAATATTTACAGTTACTATAAATTATAATTAAATCACATAGTAATTTTAACTATTTTTATGATAATAATAATTATTATTATAGTCATCTTCAGGATTGCCAACTACATATATGCATTTGATTACATATAGTTATTAATTAATATTATAGTAGCAATAAATAATTACAGTAACACGTAATTATAGTTATAGAAATATCAAAGATTGTTCTTTTAATAAAGAGACATTAACGAATAAAGATCTCAGTGTTCCCACCTAATAAGAAATTTATTATCGGTCCTTATTACCGGTATAGTTTTCTACGAATTAACGTTGATTATCGGCCTGAGCGCACGTCGCACGATAAAAACTTAGAAAACGAGATAACTCGGTACGCGCAGAAACCGATTAAACGAATTCATGAATAACTTAAGAACGTTTCACGACACACCTGCCCCCGTTCCTTCCCTCTTCTTCTTAATCCCCTTACTCAGGCTACGTGACAGTTTTGGAGTCGTTCGCACCGATCTCGTAATGTATTCATTTGGACAGAGCTGACAACGTTGATGTTGAAAGTCAGATGAAATGGAAGCGTGTGATGAGGGTGCTTCGGTCTCAGATATCGTAGTCTTATAAAAAAAAAGATTACATTAAAGTAATATTTGAATGGACAGGATAAACCAAAACTAAATCTTCATTCCTTAGTTAAAGTACTTGTCATTTTTTAATTTCGAGATTAAAGACAGAGGAATACACACACACACACACACACACACACACACGTGTGTGTGTGTGTGTGTGTATGTGTGTGTATATAAATTAACAAAATTAGATGATGTAAAAAGTTTAAAAAAAAGGTTTTAATATAAAATAATAATAATAATATTGTTTGAAATCTTAATGTATTGTAAATTTATTATTAATACATTGCACTGATATCGTATCTGACTCATTGTTATTATTACTTGAGCCTTTCGATATTTTGAAATTTATAATAATAATTATAAGAGAATAAAAAAAATTATTAAATTTAACAATATTTATATATATTCTTTTTGAAAATAATACACTTTTTATATATAACATATCTTAATGAATTATACAAATACTCCAATTATATATTTTTACACATCCATCCATTTTATGTGTATATAAAAATCAGAATTGAGAGTTCACATACAGTGCGTGTCTTCAATTCGTTGCGTTTTATTATACATATTCTTAAGGCTATCTATTTTTAGCCGATAATAAAATAATCTTTAAGCTTTCCATGAACTATAATAACAGTTAGGTACAAGGTATGCGAAACTTAGATGCGAAACTTCATCGAAAATTCAAAATTTTGAAAAAATCGTGACTTGTCTTTAAGCTTCCTTCAGCGACGGCAACGACGTCGTATTGAATACCTTGCTAGTAAAATGCGTGCAGAAATTAAACGAAAGTCGTAAAAACAGGCGGCCGCACCTTCGTATAGCCGCAAAATCGTCTCATAAGTTCCGTTCCGTTTACACGCAACATGATGTACGGAAGAGAGATTTAACGTTTTATGGATATTTTCGCAGGTGATTTACGCGATATCGACTGGTCTACAAAGATACCTGCGGGATGTCATATGATTTTATGAGAAGGAACTTTACACCTGATTTTTTTTTATTTTTATACAATATTGAACAATTTTGAAATTAATGTTACATTAATTTTAATATTATCAGTAAATTATATTATAATATTATGCAAGGGGAAACGCAAATAAAACTTAACCTTCAAAATTATTGCCAAACTATCAGTATACAATAAATTATGTTATCACTCGAGATGTTATTCACACAGCAGAAATATCCCGAATATATCATATCCTACAGACTTTGCAATATCTTTAGATTGTATCTATCATGTAATTTGGACATTTCTATGTTGTGTGTTTTATGCTGACATAGGAATATAATCATGCTTGTTAAAACTTGTCAATAAAAATAAATAAAGAAGAACATAAGAGTTTTCATCGATTAATGATTACGATTTTATAATATTGTTTACAGATTAATTCAGTAAAGCATTAAACTGTTTATATAAAATTTTAACAAATTTTTATAAGGAAATTTCAAGAAACGAAAATATAGCTATCTTTAAAGTAATCTTTTTTTTTTATTTTGAGACTTGCAATTGACTGAAATTTTCTTTTTATTATTCAGAGCAAGTTTTGAATTTCTAAATTTTTCCAGTGCTCGATGCTATCTGAGCTTCACTTGAAGTATGAGAGCAGTTTTGAAGACTTTTTTCAAACTTTTTATTTATTTGATGGAAACGGTTTTAATTTCAAAAAGATCAACTAAATCTTATAGATAATATTATTGTTTTGTCAAAAACACAGCTAGACATAAAGAGAACTATGCAAACTGGCAGAAATTTACTGAATTTTGTCGAAGTAAATTAACATAAATGAACATGTTTGTGATGTATCCTGTTTTCTTAAAATACATTTTACTTATAACTTTTAAAATAAATACGATAAAATGTGATCATCTTTATATTAATTAATTGTGAGACGCATAGAACTTTAACACAGGATATAAATCATAATCGATATAAAGGGGATAATAAAAAATTGAATTTCTTTTAAACGATTATAAAATATTTGAAGTATTATTTATTTTTCCTCTCTCTTCTCGCTCGTTTCGATCGCATTGTCCAAGATTTGAAATGGAGTGACTGCAAAGAAACGAAAAGGGGATAACTGGTTTTCATTTGCCGCCTGTTTGTGTTTATAGTCCAGGGGGATATTAATCGCGAAATATTCTGCGTTGAAATATGTGGAACATGGCGTTTCATGTGCATCTTTCTTTTATGTGTTAACTAATGCTGTTACAGCGAACGCGGTCGAGCACGAAAGACAATAAAAAGAAACGAGACATCGACAGAAAGAGATAGAGACATCGACATAATTGCAGTTTTTTTTCTAAAATACAATATATATCGCATTTCGTATTCGCGTTTCAAGGCCGAATGATTTTATCGGACAAACATGTACTCGTCACATCGACATAGAGCACGTTGACGCAGGTCGATCGCTAGAGACATCCGTACAGGCGCGAGCGATGCGTGAATCGCGGCGATTCACGGGACTGGATTTGCCGGATAAGCCGTTAATGAAGATAAAAATCTAATTAGCTGGCCATAAACGAACACTGGGGGAATTTTTAAGGCCATCGCGCCGACATGTAGCCAGGCGCAAATTCATGAGCTTCCTCTACGCACGGTAAAAAGATTCTTTTCGATGCTGACGTCACGCAGATGAGAATGCGGTCAGTCCGGATGGGATACATGATAGTCCTAGAAGTATCGGACCAAGAGGCAATGTGATTAAAATATTCGCAGTAGATGACGGTCATTTCTCGAGATTGTGCTCCTTGCTCGTTATCTGTAGATTGTAGAAATTTAATCGATGTATAAAAATTCGAAAAAATTAAATTATCATATAAATATCTCACATATATAGATATTTTGTTACTTTGACTTGTGCTTTTTGCATATATGTTTGATTGATTCGATTTGATGAAGATAGGTTAATAAAGATAAGAAAGTGATATTTAGGGAAATCAAATAATGTATTACTAGAAGCTCTAAAAATCATTGCATTATAATCGATATTTAAAAAAAATTGCACTTGTATCTAGATCTTATTATACATTAAATACTTTTACTTAACGGATTTATAACAATATATATATGTTATTTACGATATATTTTATTCAGTTGTGTATTTTGATTCTTCCTCCAAATTTATTCTTCCTTTCTTTCTTTAATTATGTAAATATCAATAAAAAGGTCGCTTCATAAATCATGAAAAAGGTCGCTTTGGCAAAATTGGCTGAAATTATCTCTGTTCGCGTTGCTTTCACTTTTTGCACAAAAAACCAAGACATTTTGTTTTCAACGTCCGAATACATATTTATTTTGTTTTAAATATAAATATTTTTAGGGATTTCAAGTAATACAAACAAAACTATGTAATATTTTGTAGATTATATATAAGATATTGATCGAAAATTTCCTTAGTCAAAACCATAAAAAATGGATTTTGCCGTAGCATTTAAATGCTAAATTTTAGGTATAATCGGACTACAAAATCTTTATTTGCTACACTATTCATTTTTTGATAACTATACCTTAATATTTTTATGCACAGAATAATGATATAAATAATTGATGCAAAAAAAAAACTCATAATTGCATCTCACAATCTACAAAATATAGTTTTAATTATAGTTTCAGTAAATTTGACTGAATCACTTTTTCCATATGATTTAT
This sequence comes from Atta cephalotes, assembly GCF_000143395.1. NCBI lineage: Eukaryota > Metazoa > Arthropoda > Insecta > Hymenoptera > Formicidae > Atta > Atta cephalotes. Next base: position 735,093 of record NW_012130081.1, on the reverse strand, counting down.
ATGCAGTCCTTTGTTTTTTATGTTTATTCCAAAATAACTATTGAATATTTGACTATACTAGTAAGTAGATAGCAATGTCTACTGCACGTCCATATTATTGGAAAGTGTGAAGATATTTGATGGGGCGACCATACTTCTTTTCTTTCGACATTCCCAGTCTTAATCCGTAAGAGGAAATATGATGTTATAGGGGTTTGTCAGACCTTATTAAGTATTTAGAGAGCATAAGGGCTGTGCAGAGCCGCTCAAATTACATTGCCTCATTTCCTTTCTTGTAAAGGAAAAATATCATAGTACCCGCAAAAGATCATCTTTAGAAAAATTAATTAAGCGGAAATACATAGATCACATCATCCTACCGTTAAGTCGTGACGCGGCTAGATATAACCGTTACGAAAAAAAATTCGTATTATTTATACACGTACATATATTTAAACAAACAATAAATAATCTCCACAAACGAAGCAACATAATCAGAAAAAAACGACGATTTGAAATTAGGAATGATTTTCTGAAGCATTATTTGATCAGCAATGTTTGAAAGACGGTTAAGTTGTTGCTGAACAGCTAACAGCTGAAAATTGCAATGCGATTTAAAGGGTTGCGTGTGTATAATAAGGTACAGAAAGGATAATCAGTATGAGACATGCGCCACTGATTTGGAAAAGCTTAAAGATGTTATTCATCAACCCCCTCAGAAGTGTATTCTTCCGTGCTTTGGATTAGTGTTTATTAATAAAGGGACGTTACTCGTCGTGCTTGGTAATACTTTTTTGTTCATCTTGTTTATAATATTTTGAATTACCATTTGAGCAATTACAACTTAAATAAATCTTTTATATCGGATATAATTAAGTAATGCAACAAAAATCTGTAATCATTGGAAGAATTTCGTTAAAATTGACATTGGATTTTAATTCCTTTCCGGTCAACTGATTCACATATTTAATCTCGGTAGAGTTCTTCTAAATATGTATTCGTGAAAACAGAATTTGAGAAAATTAAACCCCTAAGAAACCTTACAGAACAAACGAATGGATGAACAAATAAGAAAGGAGGGAGCCAAGTCAATATTATAAAATAGTTTGCTACATTTCATTATTTATAATTAATCTTATGTCAAAAGCAGTTGGCATTGTAACTGTATTATGTTAAAAATCTTGCTGCAATATATAGTGAATTTTACTTAAATTAAACCTTTATGCAAGTATTTTATTTGAGGAAAATTAAATATCATACGTGATTATATTAAGATATAATGATATGCATAATTGTTATATCATTTGGTATTATATTGAAATAAATAATAAACAAACAGAGTAATACAATAAAGTTTTAATATCTGTTGTTAATTGATGGATATTTTGATTATACATGTTACATTATATGAAATAGTACCAGACGTAATTAAACCATTCAATACTGTTACTATATGTTTAATATTCCCGTTAATAAATAAACTTTTCAACTTTAATTAAAATAAAATAATTAATATCACAAATTTAATATTTATAATTGTAAATGTTATAATTTATAATTATAAATAGTCTTTCCGTACATTTTGCCATGAATTTAATAATTAAGTCTAAGTTTATTTTATTATTGGTTAATAATTAATTTTATTTAATAATAACAGTTTACCAATTCGATAAATTTCTTTCAATATAAAGCTAAAGATATATAAAAATTGTTATAAATAAAAGAATTCCGATTATTTCTAAAATAGTAAAATATTTCAAAGAGCCGTTTAGAAATGGTCAGAATGGATAATGAAAATATAAAAAAGTATGGTCTCATACTCCCAAGTTATTTCAAATCTTAGTAGTAGATATTATTAGAAAGTAACTATTTTAATTGTCACACCGCGCTTTTTATTTCCACGCTTTCAAAAATTTGTAAATTAAGTTACTGAATTATTTTTAACAGTTACTGTCTCTAAAAGCATTATTCAAACATTTATGTGATTTAAATATTAAAACGCCGATCTTTTTTTAGCTTTATCTACAATATTATGATATTACATAGCGAAATTTTTTTGTTGTACAATGTATATACTATAAAAGAGACAATTTGTTTCTTTTTTCTTTTCAATACAAAAATTAAATATACTAACAACGAAAATATGTAAGTTATGCGTAAGAATAGAAAGGTGAACAATACCAGCATATTTATATACCAGCATATTTATCTCTAATCAGTATTCATAGGTTTGGTAAACACGGAATTTTCTTCTATTACATTGTATAACATATAATAACATTGTATAACATGTATAACATATAATAATATATGTACGTCACAACTTTACATAATTTTTTTACATAAACAACGTTACATAATCTTGTATCTCAGATTTTAATTTTCAAAATATAAAAAACTGTTTAAGCATATTAACTTTAAGCAAAGGTACATTAATTTAAAATACATTAACTAGACTCATGAATATGTATCATTTAAAGAAATTTTAGAGCGAATATTGATTAGGAATAATAACAGCATCCATCAACATATGACAAATGCAATAAGTATCAAACCTGTTGTTATACTGTAAAATAATCAAAATGATATTCTGTATATCTATTTTATTCTAAAGTACTTGAGATTTCGTATCCTTGAATTGATGGCCTCGAGTCTTGAAGGGTTGACGGAAGGTCAAGCAGGACGCCGCCAACATCAGACTGCATACACTGAGGAGGAAGTCTGCCGAAGCTGAAACAAAACGACCATCGAAAAAGACGTTAGCAAAACATCTGCGAAGAGGACGTTCGCGGATTCGCGCCGGTAGCGATATACCTTCCGACCGATACACACATAAAGAGGACTAGATCAAAGCGATTCTATTCGAACAATAATGCAGCTAGAGAGTAGGAAAAGAACGGATAGTAACCCGTAATTTGTTCGTCCACCAGATGGCTCCTTCGTGACCAATGAACATTATGGCAAAGTTGGCTTGAAATTCAAATTCAAATGCACGGTCGTGTACACTGGTAAGGTATAGCTTGCGGCTAGTTCTCTCTTTCTTTCTCTCTTTATCTCTATCTCTCTTCCTCCACTAAACCGTTTTGATTATACTCATTACCCGGACCCTCTGCCCAACCTCTCGTCCTCTTCTTCTCTCTCTTCTTTGCTACTTTCGTTTCTTTCGCTCTAGTTTCGGCTTCTCTCTCCAAAACCTTGTTTCAAAATGTGATCAAGGAGAACGGACCTTAGTCTTCTGTTATTCCCGGAAATCGTGACTTTCGGACCGTCTTTGATAGACCATATATGTGCGCGTAACTCTTTACGATTTACGATGGTAGATGCCAAGCATGCTATGTGATATCTACTAGGTTATTTTTACGCACTTTATGAGAACGCCAACAATACGGTTTTTTCTGATCCTAGCTTGCCGGAAGGTGTCGACATACGATACAGCATTACGTAATAAATACGTGCGCGCGCGGATAGTGAGATCTTACAAACATTGGACAAAAAATGTACATGTAAAAAAATCTCATCACATTCTGCTATTGAAGTTCATATGTCACGTAGCTAAGGAAATGTAATTCGATGAGATCGGATCATTTTTTAAATTTAAAATTAAAATCATAATTTTTATATATCTTGAAAGCTGCAATTATATAAATCATAAGCGTTCAGAAAAATAAAAAGCCAAGTAAAATAATTTCTGATTATGATCTCTGTTTTACACATATATATATATATATGTATTATATGTTGTGTAAGTATTGTATTATTTGAATATGTGTAAATTATGTCTCATAAAAAAATCATGCAGCATTAAAGTAAAAATTCTCTGATACTCATATAAATTTTTGCAATAAATCCTGATTTTGTTATTTTCATACTGAATATTTAAATTTAAGTTTATAGACTAATTAAAAATTTATTGAAAAATATTACTCTTTGCATATTCTCTATGTATATCTCTTGCATGTTCTCGACATGTGAAGATAAATCAATACACAATTACTTTTTTATGCAAAATCAAAAATGCGCATAAAACATTAATTATTTATACTAGTCTATAACTTCTGCAAATTGGCGAAAATACAAGTACACGTACTGTGTGGAGGCAATTCTATTCTAAAAAAAGGTGTCAATAGAAACATATTGATGACCAATCAATCGTTCAAATGTTTTGATTATATTTAAATATTGATGACTAATCGTACATTGAAATTGATTTCAGTTTGGTTTTCTTTTTCATTATATAACATTCATTATATAACATTGGAATGCAATTTTCAGATAATTGTTACAAAGTGTAATTGTTATAGTGTAATGTAAAATATAATTTGATGCGCAATTTTTTTTATAATATAATTTTATTAATTTTATTATTAATTAATTATAATATTAATCAATAATAATATATTTTTAATAATAGACCTTTACAGCACAAAAGTTGCAGAAACAATGCTGCAATATTGCAGCAATAATGCATGTTGCAGCAATATTGCAGCGTTCTTGAAACGATAGTTGCTGCAAGTTCTGTGCTATATGGGGACTAATTAGAAGTATTTCATTTCTAACATATGAAAAGTTATATATAATTATAATATTTATAATTAATTCTATATCTTTCTTAGTGCAAAGTAGGTAGGTCTAATATTGTACCATCAATTTATTAAATTTCATTTTTTCTTTTTTGTTCGGGTGAATGACAAAAACACACTGTCCGTTCATTTGAATACTAATTGTGTGTACACATGTGCACGCACACATGCACACACACACACACACACACACACACACACACACACACACACACACACACACACACTCATACGCGCGCGCGCGCACGCACACATGTATATTTACATAACAATATTAATAATACGAACAAAATTATAAAAATCAATTCAATAGCAAAATATGTTGCAATTTATGTTACATTATTTTAAATTATTTTGTCATAATTGATGTATTGTATCTTTTATTTTTATAGTTGTCTGCTTGAGCAAATATACATAAATATTTTAAAAAGTTTTTGCAAATATGTTTTACAGACGATAACATGTATTCATTCCATAGAAACGATAGAGGTTAAATGCAGGTGCAATTGTATGGCAAAGAAAAGTGCTAACAGAAATCTCTTATATCGTGGTCGATCGAGCGTCATTCTAAAGCACAAAGCAACCGAGATTAATTAGAAATTGTACACACGATGTGAAAATATCGGAAATTTTATCCAATATCTAGTCTCCAAATATAAGTAATAACGTTAATATAATGAGATTAAAGGTTTAGTGGAACGAGTTACTGAAGCGAATATCGAGGGCAATAAATATCGAGACGCAATATGTTACGAGTGAAACTTCTGCGCGAATGCTGCGTGTCTAATTACGGTGTTTTATTTTATGGCGATTTACGAGTGAAACTCTCCATCGTGGTAAATGTCTAAATATAGATGCTAATTAAATGCGGAAGTCAGCATCACAAGTATCCGTTGTAGACGCATTAATCGATGGGCTATAGCCGTGAGAATATATTTTTCGTAAACAATCGTAGTAGCATAAATGATAATAAAACGCGATAATAAAAAGATCTACGTTTGTCAATTTTATACACTTTCCGCATATGACGCATTTATAATTATTTAAGATGAAAATTATCGCTCATATATTTAATTAACTTTGCTGCAACTGTACGAAGAGACTGCCAATATTATTTTTATTTTTTGATAATGTCACAAGAAAGAAAATGTATCATTATGTTATTTGTAAATCCATTACATGTATTCTCGCCGTTATCGGGAAACAGACATGCATGCGTGTTCACGCGCCAAATACAATACGCGCACGTGCACAAAGAGACAAGTTATTAATAACATATTGCTGATAGAAGAGTCTGAGTTTCTTAATATAAAACGTACAGGTGCTTTCTTAAGATGGAAGTTTACCGGAATATTACGATAAATGTCAACGGATCTTGTTTCATACAAAAATAACAAAAACTGAAAAAAATATTCTCATCATATCGCAAAAATGTCATACTGCGTGTAACAAGTTAAGAAATTACGTCATGTTAAATATACAGGATAGTTTTATTACACATAATTAAAAATATCTAATATATCTATATATATAAACGATTAATTATAAATATCTATAAAAATACAGCTTTACAATTTAAAAACTATATTATTTGTAAAAATATTAACGCGTAATTTGAATTTTTATACTTTGGTTAAAAATTTAATATAATATCCTTATATTTCTCATGTCGCTATGAATAAAAGTATAGTGTGTAATGTGTTTATATTTGATGAAACGCATTTGTACGCGTATAGAAATTAATGCTCCAATTAATTATGCCGTCGGACTCAATTAAATTATTATCGGCATCGCGTGGTCCATTAAGTAACCGAAGTGTCCGTCGGAATGCACTTTCCAGTTGCACATACATAATATTCTTTACGTATAGACTTGTGTTAGCAAGGGAGTGCAGGGGATACTCGTTGGACAACATTGTAGCGACTTGCGACATGCGCGGCAATTATCCGTTCCCTGTCTCATTTGCGATTGTAATTAAGGACGGCGCGGGCGCGAAGGCATTGAACCATTGCACTGATCGCAATTGATTGTGACGCGGCTCGTGGCGCGAGTAGCGATTTCATAGCGGCGCTAATGCGACTAAATGCCTCTCTCTCTCTCGGCTCATCGTCCGTTTAATAATTTTTGTTTTTTCTCATCTCAAATCACCGTTATTTGCAATTTTTCTCATCTACGTTATGACCGCAATGCTGGCTAAAATTGTCGTATATATCGCGTTAAACAAATGGTTTCGGATCTTAATTTTTTATGAGTTTTGGCTTTTGTAATAATAATATATTGAATGAAATAATATAAAAGAACATGATGTATGAAAGAACAGGTGTTCTGTAAATTCTAAGAAAGACAAAAGTAAGATTAAGTATATATAAAATATATGATAAAATTTTACATATATATTTCAAAATTCTTTCAATTAAAAAATTCTAACAATAGAATGTAATATTTCTTGAAATTTCCGAAATTGTAATCTCTAATATAGCTGCAGTAACATAGCTTCATTTAAATCGGGTTGCACAAATGCATGGAAAAACGCTCGAGGCATCTGGGGCAAATCTTATCGGTAGTTGTAATTATAGGTCAATTAAATTAAGTACACGTGTCCGAGCATGGAGAAACGACTTTCGTCGTTGCTGACATATCGGCACCCAGCGCAATTTTACGTTATCTCCGTCGTTGGTATCTGCACGTTGCCGCCTGCAAATGTTACCGTTGATATTTACCGGGAACTTGTTTCACTTTCTTACTAAGCACTGTAAAATGCAAGCTGATACGTTGTAATTAACTAGTTTAGCGAATTATTAACGGACAAATAACTCTCCTTCCCACGAATAAAATGTTTTAATTCTGTATTTTACTTTACAGCTATATAAACTATATAAACGATATATGCTATATAAACGAAGGTATATTGACCTGATATCCAATCATTTCTTTGTGATTCAACTATCCAAAATTTTACAAAATGTCGATAAATTAAATATATTTATATATTAAATATTTTATTAATATAGGATGAATATATTAATATATTAATACATTAGTATATTAACATACTAATACATAAACACATTCTATCTATTATATATTAATATATATTATATATTAACATAGTAATATATTAATATGTTATATATGATATATTAATATATTAAATATGTTAGTTATATTTTTGCGTTTATAATTTATAAAAAATAAGGATAAAAATTATTAGAATAAAAATCATCCCTTTTAGAGTGCATTGCAGTATCTTTTCTCTTTCGATGTAATGTCATTTTCAAAGGATCCTGTTTTAATTAAAATTAAAGCAATATTTTATGACGTCATAGCTTGTACGTTACAATATATAAGAAGTTCCATATTCTTATATATTGTAACGTTATAATATATATTTTATTATATTTTTTATATTTTATATTTTATATTTTATATTTTTTATATAGTGTAACGTTATAATATATATTTTATTATATTTTTATATTTTATTAAATAAAATGTACGTGAATAATTCTAAAGGAAGAAATTTCATACGAATAAAACGTCATGTCATACATTGCTGTTTCGATACACTACTCTCTTTTCATGGTCACGTTTTGCTTTTATACAGCAACTGTCACAACTGAAATTTTATTTTGCGGCTTGCATGATCCTATTTTCCACGAAAAAGAGTGCGATCTGATCACGATAATCCATGGACAGGGGTTGTGCATCACGTAGGAACATTCATGCACGTTGCGTGCCTTCTTCTCTTGCCTTGTTCTTTCCCTCTTCTCCTTCTTTTTCTGTCAATCATCTCTTAGATTCATCATTGTACCGTGTTTTACTTGTATGACGAAAAATACAACGTGCATGTGCACGTGCGCATCTGGCGAAGACGCTAGAAAAAGAGGCACAAACGCAGATGTATAATACATTACATCACACACCCGTCATCATGTCATGGTTAACTATGAATTAAAGTCTTAAAAAAAGACAATTAACATTTAATCATATAATATTAAGAAATTATTGTTAACCAAATATTTTTATATCATTACATCGCACATCGCAGTATGGATATATAAATAAATCAGCTTGAAACGCCCTTGGGAGAACAATCTGACAGTTGCAGAAGGAAGCCTCGCCGGTAACCACATGTTGCGACTTTCCCGAAGGGGAAGTTAAGGGAAAACGGAGGGAGAGAATGATCCATTATTGCTTGGCTTTGACGTGATACTCGCGAGCTCTTCTTCTGCGACCTGCTTTTTCTGCGCCCTATTTCTGTGTCTCGCATCTACTTGCTCCCTTTTCATTGTCTAGTAACTTGACGTTATTAGTAATTATACTTTAAATTAGACGACACAGATACGTCCTGACTGGCTGAGATTTGCACGGTTGTAGTTATCGATTGTATCAGTAATCGTCATAACAAGATGGAATTATAAATTTTGTTGATTTATCGAGATGTAATTGCATGAGCGACAAATTTTATACACTTTAAGACAACGCCAGGATTATTTAGCAATGTACGTGGCATGCGCTACTTCCGTTTGTAGCGCAGCTGATGATTTCGATTCTTGATGGTAGCAATATATTTATATAAATAAACTTTTACCATTGATCATAATAATAATTTCTTAATTATTAAAAATAATTATTGCAACTGTTTTTAAGTAATAATTAATTTAATAATTTTTATTATCATCAGATTATAGTTATACAGATTCTTTTTTTGAGGGATATTGATTTTTTTAGTATTCTTTTAATGTGGTACTCTATATGTAATGTCATTAAACTGTCTAGCTAAAAAAAATTACATCAAATTAATTTGTAATAAATTATAACATGAATTTAATACTCTATAAAAATTATAAAAATTCTGAAAACTTTCAAAAAATCCAAGTATAATTACATAATAAACTAGTACAATCTTACAAAAAATTGTATTTGTACCCCGTCTCTTAAAACTTCTATTAACTTCTATTAAACTTTTATCATTTTTCCAAGAAATTTGTGATGAGAACAAAAAATTTCTATATTTATGAGAAAATCTCTCAATTTAGTAAAAATAGGTAATGCATTAATTGATTTTATGCGAACTTAAATCGATTTAATACGATTTTAAGCGAAACATTATTCAACGACTCCTGCATTCGATATTGAAAGACTCATATATTAAGCTACTTTGGAATATTTAAGAAAACATTTTTTAAACATCAATTTATATGCTAAGAAACCTACTACTACATTCGATGTGCGTTATGTCTTTTAATTAGAGATAAACAGAATGCATTTATTTACCATTTTACAATTGTTTAGCAATTTTGTTAAACATTTTTCATCATCTGATTGATAAATTATTATTTTCCGTAAGACGCGTTTCCTTGTGATTCTTTTCCTTGTTTTCTGACAGTTATAAATTTTGAACAAAACGCATCTTGAAAGTGTTCTTCAAGCAGCTAATCACAGCATACATACAGAGTGAAACCGAAAAAGTACATAGTTGTAGACACTAAGATACTTTTATAAATGAAATAAAATTCCTAGAAATAGTAAATAAGATTTTTAGGTATACCTTTTCTTTTTTTTCTTTATTTGTCATTATATCGCATTGAGTTATCACAACCGTGAAAATGTAATCATAATGACTTAATAATAGAGGAAGGAGGAAAACAAAAGAAGATATATTTATCAGAATAGCCATGTCATTTAACAATTGAAAAATTGCGGGAAAGGATAATCAAAGAAGCAACGCATTCATATACGTAAGAGCAACGAAAAAATGATTTGTAAAATTATCGTGAAAAAAGAAGCAGAAAAATGCAAATTGCAAAAATATTCATGATGGTACAAAGTTCGGCTCGACGGAAACTTTAACTCAAATTTAATTAATGTGAGTTCAATGCAAGATTTTACTGAAGATTAAAAATTTGAGGTATAATTCATTAAAATATATACAAATATATTGTACGGAAGATGTATAAAACTTATCATAATGATACTGTATATTAGAATTAGTCAACTTTCAATCTTAAAATTTGAATAACTATTGTTTGGAGTAAAAAAATTGCAAAGATTTTTATTATTTAATTTTTATAAATTTGTTATAATATTTGAATCCGTGCACTGAGAAAAATTATGTAATACTTCAACAAGACGTATATGGTTGAATGCATTTTAGTGAAACCACGCAGAATTTCTAGTTGTCATAATACGACTCAATATTTTAATTAAACCGTTTGATAAACTTCTATAAAACTTTTAGTTATATTCAATAGACGTTTCCCGCGAATAGTACGTTGTACTGCCGCGAGATAAAATTTTATAATTCATGAATTTAAAATCGCATATAGAATAAAATACAAGAGGCAGCATTTTGAGATCCAGGAAGGAATCGAATAGCTGCACGTTTTATGCGGTCGATTCACGATTGTGTTCCGAATTCGATTTCATTCACGAATCCTAAGGAAAAAATTATTTTTCACCGTCCACAAAATTAAATCAAAAGAAGTAAATAAAAAATATATTTTGCAATACAGTTTTTAGTTTTATATAAAAAATAATCCAGGAACCTAATAATTTCTGAAAATTATATGTGCCAAAATGTATTAATACTAATCTGAAATATGATTAGAAGCACTAAAAACTGATATGGAATTATACATTAGGAAAAAATTAATTTGATTAACAAGAAATTCCGAATAAAAAAGAATTAATCATCTGGTAATTCCTATAAGAATTCTGATTTGTTTATTTTTGAACAGACACACCGATTAAATCTATTAGATTTCCAATTAATGCAATCAGCTCTTTTTTTTAGTGAGACATCCTATATGACGATAGATAATGCTGGTATGTTCATATATACCTATGTGGAAGATAGTGTATACATGGATAGCAAATCCTACAGGATTATGTCCTGTGAGTTGGTGCTTTTATTGTTTCTCCTATAGAGTGTGCTATAGACTGTGAGAAGAAGGGATCGGCGGCGGGGTTTGTATCTTCGAAGAATCTACGCGCATTTTCACTTAGCCAGGCTACACGATCCGACCGGCGTGATGCACCCCACGTGGTTGATCATTAGTACCGACTATTCGACAGTCTGCAAGTACCTGCTCCTGCCCTTCAATTTTGTTGCTTTTATCTCCAGTTCCTTTTTTTCATTTTCTTCCTTTTTCATGATGACGGTATTCGCTTCAGGTCTTGCTTGATCGTTTGAATTTTAGTCAAAAAAGTACACAAGATGGAGGAATTTTTGTTTTTACAATTAAATGTGATTGCTAATAATAATTAAAATTTTTCAGAATAATAAATGAGTAGAGCAATCCAAATAAAGATTTTTCCGACAACTGCATTGTTTATGTTGTTTAAGATTTGTAGGTCTAAATTGTAATCATATATATCTTGTGCAAAAAAATTTATTATAGTAATAAATAAATTATTTAACTATTATAAATTATTATAAATACATATGTAATTTATTTCATATTTTATAAAATTTATTTTACATCTTTTAATGCATTATCGACGACAATATTAAAAACTATTAAAATTTATTATTAATTTATATCTTTAAGATTGAAAATCTGTGCTACAAGATATTTATCTTGATAAGATACTATTGCGTATGTGAGAGAACAACAGATACATTTTTGTAGTTATCTTTATTCATGATTTTAAAAATATGACTACTTTGTTCATATTCGATTGTCTGTGGCAAGTAATTGTTGAATCTCTAATTTTTAACTATCTGGTCTCTAGCATAGCTGTTTTCCTATCGTCAGACAAAAATTTATCTAATGTTAAGTACATCGGCGGATGATATTCATTTTTAAAAAAATCTGTCTGCCTCCGATTTCTTCGGATTTCATGGCACGTAAGAAATATGTGAGCTTGAATAAAGTAATAATAATAGTACCCATGAATTAACAATGAAATAATTAAAAAAGAGCATTTATACATCCAAGACAAAATTCATAGCTGAACTAATGTGTTATTAATTAACTGATATTTGTAAAGAAATAATAATTGCTAAATCGAAAAATGTTACATAATATATTTATATTTATAAAAACATAATTAACACAGTTTTTGTGTGTGTACGTTTAAAAATAAACTGAAACTGTTAATACAAAGGCTAACTCAATTAATTCTTTTTCCGTATTAAGAGTTTCATGGCCTTTCAGGGAAAATTGAATGGAAGAGTCACGCTTCATGAGAGTCGCAATGATCTGCAGTTAGTGAATCTGTGCGTACCTACAAGATCGGCAATCGTTGTAAGTAGATTAATCGTGATGCTGCTCGACACAACTTGAAGCTTTAAAAGTAACAAAAATTTTCATCTATCACGTGCAACTGCACAGCACTGCGTTGGTCGATACTCGAATCTGCTTCTTTACTCGCACTTCTATAAATAATCACTTTCTATTAAAAAAAAATTAATCACTCTAGCACTTTTGCAGTCATAGAACATTCTTTCTTCACTATTTATTGTATCAATTATTTTACATTTTTATATTAAATAAACTGATTCATTATACACAGTCAACAATTGACTGATTTAATTCGCTTCTAGTGCACTTAATGGCGAATTCTTTATCGATGGAATGCATCTCGAAGCTGAGAACGATGCACACTAAACAAAAAGTACACAAACAAACGATCTGCCGCGGTCTGCCGCGATGGCATCGCCTTAATTCGCCAGAAAGGAAAGAATCGCCGCAAATGTGAGTCGCGACAATGGCGTTAACAAATCTCTAAAACGTTTAAAAAGGAAAACTTTAATTCTAATATCGCAAGTTATTGCAGCACTGACTATATTGCACCAATTAAAATATAGACTGCAATGATAATATAGATAATATTTTGATTCAGTCTAAATGCATTAAAAGTTACTTTTCTACAAATATAATTGGTATAGTTGCTATATAACGTATAGCATCATATAATATGTTAAGCCTATTTTACAATAGTCGCACAGACTGTGTCGCATATCATGCAAGAAAATCACAGGAATAAGTCAAAACCAAATTCAGTAATTCAGTAAAATATAAACAATAAGCGAATCGGCCAATCACAGTACAGAATGTAAAATTATTATCTTATGTTCTTTATTATTTGTCTTACATTTTTCTATGTATTTCTAGATCTCTTACTGTTTCTAGTCATATAGTTATCGTAATCATAAGAGCTCTTGTTATACGAAGTTAAGTTCAACTTTCTGCAACTGCGACAAGCTCATACAGTCTACAAAGCTCAGCTAATCACACAGTGTAGCAAGTTTGGCAGAAGAATGTTGTTGATGATTTGCGTGTGTGTTGCTACTTTGTGAGTTGATCCATTATGCTATTTTCTGGTCCTTATATTTGAAGATTAGAAAGATGAATGAAACAGAATTCGAGGAATATCTCGAATTCTCTGCCTTTTATTATAATTGGCTGTCGCAAGCAATCCTTGCGACTGTTATAGATACTCATCTAGCGACCCTCTTGTGACATGCAACAAATTTTTCTGCGATACTACTACTCGCGACATGCGATACAGCCTGTGCGATTATTATAGAATAGGCTTTATCTCTAGATTGCTGTTCTACTTTAATAAAAATGAAAAGATAAATTTATTATATATATATATATATATATTTTTACACAATCATATTTTATAATATAAAATATAATTATGTATAAATATTTATCATATGACTTACATATTTAAGTCTAATCAATATAACAAATTTTTACATAAAAATAGTAATTTAAAAGTTTAAAAAGATAATATATAACATATATGTATATACATTTTTTTAAATATAACAAACATTTCTAATACATTGAATGATGAAAATTTTTATGAACTATAAATTTTATATATATATATATATATATATATATATATATATACGTAGTAAAATAATATATATATTAATTAATTTAATTATATATATAGTGNNTGTACTAATAAATAAACTTAAACGTTAAAGTTTAAGTAGTAAATAATACTAATAATTA
>NW_012130081.1:712371-720531 GCF_000143395.1 Atta cephalotes | reverse complement strand
ATATATATATATATATACGTGTACAAAATTGTATATTATATTTAAATTTAAAATTTGTACAAATTTAAGTAAGTGCGATGCTATAATACAAACTTAAAGTTTTAGAGAAATATCCAATATAATTACGTATATAAATTTTAGCATTTATTTATTACTTATTAAATAATTTATTTTATGAAGAAGATTAAAATTCTAAAGAAAATTAAAATGAGAAGAAGCAATTTGTATTAGTTCAAATTTAATACTTTGAAATTTCTTATACCGCGTACTTGCATATTCTATATTTTCGGCGGTACCTCGAGATATTGTATGTTATATTTGGAGAAGCATTAGCTTGAAGGGCAAGCATTCGACAGCTGCAGCCATTGCGTTGTTTGGTGGCGCGACGCAGCCTCGCTTACATTAATGCAATGACGGGCCTGCGAAGGCATGGCGAAGAGGGAGGTTCTTGAAGTAAGAAAAAGGATGGGGAAAGGAAAGGATCTCTTTGTCCTCATCGAAATCCTTACAGCAATACTGACCTGCTTCTCACTGGCGTAGACTATCTTAAATTGCGTACCTTTTTGAATACATGTACATATAAATTCTTTAAAATATTTTTCTCTTAACAACACTATAACATTATTTTACCGCGACAACTTTTGTTACATAAAAGCAAAGATATAATTAACAAGTTATTGATAATCATGTAAAAAATGATACGCGTGTTTAAGAAATGATAATAAGTATTTAATTCATATTTATAGCAATTAAAAGTACTAGTTAATAATAATTTTGCAGTTAATGAAATTTATTAAAGAAAAAGAAAATGTTTTAATCGAATTTAAGCGAAATGAATATTTACAAAAACATTTTTGAAAAACAATATTAATTTCATAAGATAAGGAATATCGTAATCGAAATATAACAATCATTTATTTATCATAAGCATTGCAAGTTTTATTGTACGATCCTAGAATATTTTCTGAATAGAGGCTGACTATTAGCAAATATTGTTTTGAAAATCTGACAAGGGTTCTACACCATTGTGTACAACTGGCCACTCGCAGCCCTGCGTGTGGTTAACTTTTAGAGATCACCCATCTTCTCCATCTCAGAAGATATTCCTGCACCCCAACGCCATTTTTTGACAGGTACCAATGCGTATGTAGGAGGGATTAGCGTATAAAATCGTGTGCCGCTTCTTCACCAGGCCACAAGCACGGTGGGAGCCAGTAAGACCAGCGGAGGAAGGGGAGAGAACCTCTTTCACTCCGTTCATTGGTATTTTATTATCGGCATCGTCGACCGAGATACTCCGTCCTTCGAACGGACTATTAAGCCCAGGGATGATAAATTTTTATAAAGCTATTCCACCGTTAATAGTCACTTACTTTCGGTCAGGTTCCTTCGGAACCTGTTTTTTTTAGTGAGACTGTAGGTAAAACGTATGTGCAACTCTTGTGATTGCTTGGTGTAGCTACACAAAATCTATTTGTTGTCGAATTATTCATCAGTATATTTTCTTCTTTCCCTTTATTACATCTTCTCTTTTTTTAGCGAATCTTTGATATATGACAAACAGAATGAAATATTGGATTCCATTTGAATAATAGATGGCATAAGTGAATTTTTATTTGTTGTCTTGTTTCTAAACAAGAAACAAAGAGTTACCTTTGCTTTTAACAAAAAACATAATTGTGATGTTATATTTTCTATCATATTTTTTATTTTCTTTTTTCAATAACTTTTTTTAATACTACATTTATCTCACACATTCCACGCTATACGGATCATTAAATTGATTACTCCTCTAGAATTAGTTTTTTTCTTAAACATTATTTTGTTTTTATCTTACACTTTTTATTATCTTACACTTTCGGTTTTTCAAAATAAATGATCGAAATCAAAAATAAAAAATTTGTTTTATTATAAATTTATTTATAAAAAATTAGTGATTGAAGAGAAATAAATGAAGTACCTTTGTTCAAGTAGTTTTATCCTGTAAAAGACATCGTTTTCTCTCATAAATTGTAGTTGGAGGGTATTTCACATTTACTTCAATGAGAGGGACAAATTGAGACAACTTAAAAAAGAGAGACAAACTCTTGACTTAACTCTTGACGAAGCTCAAATGACTTCAAATCTTTGGTAGAATCATCATTTATTTTTCAATATGTCTCTCTCATTCTTTTTTTTCTCTATTTCTCTTTTCTTTCTTTTGATGTTCAAGTGCATAATCTTTTTCAAAAAGAATAATCTTTCTTTTAATGTAAATGCATAAGCCAATATTTCCCATCAAGAAATCGATCAATGATCTTTGGTAAAGTTGAGGATCCCAATCTAAGGATCCAAATAATTGCATTGTCATAAATCTTGAAATTCTTTTAAAATAATGCATCTTACCTGAGAAAAGGCCTTCCTCGCCTCTTGAACGAAGATTTTGCATCTTTGATTCGAGATAAGGATCTTCCGTCCGCGCGCGTCGAACCCGATGGTGTTTGACGAGGGGCGACAGGACGCGCGGCGGCGTGAATGTGCAGCGAATCATTCTCCTGCTGCCTCTTTACACTTGTTTGATCTGTGAACGTGCAAGTCTCGCACTCGACAACATACCTTCCTCATACTGAATCAGCGTGAGAAAGGATGCCCGAAAATTATTCGGCTAGGAGAGTTAGAAGAATTATCTTCTGAAATTAAAAAAAAAGAGAAAAAGAAAGAAAACGGAAATAAAGTGCTTCTTTTGCGAAGCGTTTGAAATAAAAATCATAAATGCATCTAACACACTTTTAAGAAAGCAAATAGCTTATATATTTGTATAAAAAAGTAACAAATATCTATTTTAAAAGTATAAGTATCTATTTTGTGATCCAGCAAAAAATTTAAACTTCAAAAATTTATATTGCAATTTAAACTGCAAAAATTTACTTCAGAAAGAATATCAGCAAAGTTTTGTTGCTTATAAACTTAGGTTTTGAACGATGTTATTTTTAAAAAAAATGTTCTTGCTTTCTTTGATTCTCAAAGGTATCGTTCTTTAGTTTCGTCATCCATTATCTGTAAGAAATATTCGGCGAACAAACCATTCTGTCGCATACCGGAATTATATTATGTGACTTTATATTACTTCTTACTCTTGTCAAATTAAATAAAATTTAATCTTTCTCGGTTTTCTCGACGACAAAGAGTGACTGCAAAAATCTCCTGTTTTTGATTCCGCGATTTTGGAATTGAATTGTGTGCTAAATGATACCTTATGATATGATATTAATCACAAAAAATTTCAAGTTGAAACTAGAACTTGGTTTAAGAAATATGAGGACGTCATTTATTAAAATATTAGCCCATACGATTTGAAGCATGAATTTGTATGTTAGTATTTATTTCAAAATAAATACGCTATTAAAAGAAGCGATAATCTATGGAATTCTTAAAGTAATGTATAAATATCTGATTATTCTAGATATGAGTAAAAACATCAGATAAAATTCTGATTAGAAGTTGTGATTTGATTTTGGAAAATGTTTGAGAAAAAACAAATTTTATTCGGAATTTATATTATATCATTTGATTGAATTATCTACATTGAGAACAATATGGATAAATATAATATGTAGCAATTTATTCAAATAAGCTGCTACCTAGACGTTGTATCACAGTGGAATGTTGCACATTAGTGCAAGCCATTCTTGCAAGGTTCTTACGTTCTTTGAGGATCACCATTTCTTCGATGAACCCACAATAAATTCCTCTCATGCCTTTACCCATCAGAAGACGCGGTAACGCAATCTCAGTAACCAATAGCGTTGTCGGTCGACGAGTAATCCCCCCACTGTAGACCGAGTGGGACAAGGAGCTAAGAAGGCCCGAAAATACCCACGAAGCGTAAAACGTGGTTTCTATACGTATATACGGAGACATAGGCGCCGAAAGTGTACAGCATATGCTAGATAATTAGTAAACTACGCGAACAAAAGTTGTAATAATCATGTTTTTTTAGCAAGTCTTTTATTTTATTTATTATATTTATTAATATTATTATCTTAAACGTGACATTATACATGATATTAATTTAATTTCTCAAAAAATATTATAATTAATAATGCTAAATATGTCTAAATATTAATAATATGTATGTATAATATAAAATATATCTTTATCATAATTGAACAATTTATTTTTATTTACCGCGTATGTAATATTTAGGACCGCGTAACGCAAACTATACTTCCTTTGTTCGGGATTCTCATCAGTTAAGATGATGCGGTCCGTTTCACAATGCGGGCGCTAATGTCCACTTACCGCGTGGAGGTCATGGAGCCTCTAGCTAGAACTATTCGGCTGTTTTAGTGCTTTACTGTGGCTATAATACCTCCTTTCTTAGACCAAGTCAGGTAGAGAAATTCTGGGCTCAAATACCGGTACAATTCTATCTTGCGACCTACAATAGATTGTCATGCTTGCCAAAAATTACTTGCTTGTAAAGACAATTGTAAGATAGTATTTATTTATTAGATCTTTTACAGTATATTTTTGCGAATTTAATTAACAAACTGTGGAGCAATAAAGACTTTATACTTCGAGGGGTAAATTTGAAAATAAAAGAATGAAAAAGATAAAATCGAAGAGAGGATTTTTTTCTATCACACATTTCTGATATGAAAAAAATAAAAAATAAGAAAAATATTTAATTTATTTATTATCATACAAATTATTTAATAAATATTTTAGTCCTTATAAATATTATGTATTCAGAATTTACACGTTAGAGTAATTTTAAAGAAGGTTCATGATATGCAAACGTGTGTCTGAATATCAAAGAGGAAAAGTACGACAGAATTGATTATGCGTGAGTAAATTGCAACTGCAAAATAATGAAGAGCATAATGAGGGGTTGTTGACTAGAATTTCCGTTGATTTGCCGATCAGCACGAAGTACCCATTGGGTGGTCTTTCATTACAACCGTTTTCTCAATGACTCCATAGCGCAGTCGGTCAAGAACATATGGTTTTTAGCCGTGATTCACGATGACTGGCCTTACAGAGGCTAGTATTGTATATCTGACGAGTGATTTTTCATGGGAGCGGTCTGTCAAAAAATTTACCGCCGTTCCGCAATTAGGTCCCGGCCTTATAAAAACGCCGCTCAATTTAGAGTGAACACTAATTCGAAGTCGAATCACGCCGCTGCGCTGCATCCTATGATTGCAACTATCTAGGCTTTCGGTGTTTAGTTTGGAGCAATCTCTCTAACTAATAATAATTCTCTAAATGTGTCAACTCTTTTTGCAGAGAAATGAAATTAATACTGTTTAGCAGGCCAGAAAAGGAGGCAAAAGTAAGAATTAAACCTTTTGATTTACGTTCAAAGAACTATCTACTATTATTTTCGCGTTATTTTACCAATGGCGATTCAGATGATAATAAATCACTCGTATCCATCTCTCTTTCACTTTAACCATCTTTTCTTAATGCTTATCCATCCTCACGCGATTCTCGTTTGAATACTAAGCCGGGTTAAAACGAGAAGAGAAACAAAACCAATAATCACGCTTGGAGAAGCGTCTCGGAACATAATACTGGTCTATATTTCCAAGAGAATTCGACGCTCGTTGAACGGCACAGAGGGAGTCAACCTCAAGAATATTCTTGGACCTCCCCTTGCTCTAATAACTAGTGGCTCCCGTGAAAAGAGGGTAGCTCTGGCAATACCAATAGTACAGTTGGTAGGAGCTGATAGGAAAGGGGAAGTGGATAGATCAGAACGAACTGTGCAGCACGCGGGATGGGGATACCAGCAATTATCATTTCTTGTAGAAGCCGACCGGTACCGTCACAGACATAGGCGGTTTTGCAACATTCGGGTCCTCATTGTGGCGTGGTTCCTCGACTACCTCCGTCCCTCTTTTCCTTCTACTCGTCTCTCTCATTCGCTACCTTTCCGCCCGCTCCATCCGCGTACACTGAAACAAAACGAAGGAGATGCACGGCGTGTTCTCAAGGATAACGACTATGAAGCCTAGTCGAGAAGCTAAGTTAGCGGCCATATTGCGGACAATTGAAACCGTTGCACCGTTCTTCTCGGTACATACAACCGTGACAACTCTGGAGTCGGCATATCACGCACGTCGCAACAACGAACGCAGATGCGCGTCACCCTGAGGGCAATTAATGCGGGCTCACGTACATCGTACCCGGAAGACGGGAATTGCGGGCAATTAGATACGTCCCGAAGGAGCGGGCATTGCATCGTTGATCTTGCGATCAGAGCACAGAATTTCTCTTTCAATACTAATGAATAATATACCAAAATACTTGTTATAATATAACTTCTAGAAAAATACATTAATAAAATTTTAATCTATTTTTATTTAAATAGCAGCGTAATAAACTTTTGTTATTTTTAGTTAAAGTTTTAGTTGATTATGGTAAGAAATATGCATTTTTTGCAATTTACTATCATTATTATTTTATATTGAAAGAATTTTACTTCCAATAAAAGCGTGTAAAAATATAGAATATCTTTAATAGAACCAAATTCTATGTAAGTTTCGGTATTTTTATTTAGCTCATTCTGAGAAAGGCAAAATATAATTCGGTCAGTTATAGAACTTCTACATTCCAACCGAACAAAGAATGCATTTGGCACATTTAGAAGCACGACTTCTTAAGGAAAGGGAAGGGAACTTAGTAACTTGATGCCCAATGGTAGTAGTGAAGCAAGTTGGGCACATTCGAAGGCAAGGGTGGGGAAGATCATGTCTGTGTGTCATACACTTTCCAGGATGGGCCAACCAACTACTACTTAAATGTATACCTAGGAGATCTGACTGGTTAATCGAATTTCTATAAAATCAAGTAAATTTTTGAAAACTATTGTATTCAAAAAGAAAAAGGGGAAATTTTTTAAATAATAAAAAATTTGAATTATTTACTCAGTTAATTACTCAGCCTCACATATTTAATCCAATAATCAATTGTCTTAAGCATTTGTCATATCATAATGTGCATTACGCTCACCTGAAAGCACGTGAATTTTTATGATCATCTCTCGTAACGGTAACGATTCTTCGCGGCGCGTAGCGAACATAAAAATCTCGGGCGCAATAAATGTAAATCGCCAAATTTCTTAAAATGGCGGGACGCCTGGATCGGGCGTCGCTGGTAATGGAACTTCAACACCGTCGAGGCCGGTTGCGATGGTAGGGGGAGGATGCTGTGGAGTGAGCCTCATCGAGGATGTGGAAAGGACTTAGGCGGGCCGAGTAGGACCCAAAAGTTGTCCTGCATGGTCAGAGCGAACCAATCTCATTTGGTACTAGCATACCTTGCTCACTCACCTCCGGGCCTCGAATTACCGCCTTCATTTCTTCTCTCTCTTTCCCTCTCTTTGTCTCTCTATTTATCTTTTCATTCCTGCCGCATCCTTGCTTCGTAGAGCCATCTCTCCGTCAGCACCCACCCCACTTCAACGTTGATCATTATCGTCAGACATTCCGAGATGCGTCCATAGTACAAATGTAGTATTACCAGATGCAACCAGTCTCGGTGTTTGTAAATGGAAAGAGAATAAAGTAATATGAATAAGTAGCCTCAATTGAAAGATAACTTTTTTAAGAGAATCTATGCTTTTCTTTTATTTAGATGCAGTAACATCTATAATAATTATTATTTGAATAAATTAATTTATTGCAATAAATTTTACATAAAAATTGATAATATTTTAAAATATTTTATATATTAAAAAACTTTTTAATAAAATATATATCATCAATTTTAAAAATTTGTTGTTATCTCGTTACAATAAATTAATTTATTCAAATGATAATTGTATATTTCTTTGCATATGCTTGACATATATATAATTATTGTACACATATATACATACATACATGTAATAATATATGTGTAAAGCGTAATATGCAAAAATTATATAAGTACATGAAAGAATAGTTCTATCAAAGTATCTAAAAATTTTACTAGATCATCATAAAATATGAAAATAATTTTGTTGGATTATCAAAATAATTATATGGAATGCTTAAGCGTTGATGACAATGTAAAAAGTTTTAACATTCTAGCATCCAATTTGAGCATCTTATGTAATCATTTTGATAATCTAAAACAAAATTATTCGTATAACTTCGTATAATGTATGCTATACGAAGTTATTACGTAAAA
>NW_012130081.1:702285-712351 GCF_000143395.1 Atta cephalotes | reverse complement strand
ACTAATTATTATATATATATATATATATATATATATATATAATTTTGTTTAGATTTATATATATGTATATATATATATATATATGCATATGTATAATGTTTTGTAAATTCTTATGTTAATAATCATTAGTCTCGATCGTGACGGATCTTCACGCTGTGCTAAGGTCGTGTCGGTCGTGCCAACGAAATCGACTGAAAATGAACTCTCGACTGGCCTCATCATCGCCAACGCGAGGTGCTCTATCCGCCTAACAACGTCCATGCTTCCGCGCGTTGCTCATGCACTAGAGAAGCCGTGTACAGTTTCAAAGAAATGAAAGAAACAGAAGCGGCCGACGTTGATGAATGAAGCTGATGAATCAGATATCCCCCGTGAGTATCCTCGAAAGGCCTTTCTTTACGATCGCGGGCGTCAAGATAAATAGGTCCTCCTTTTTATTTCGCCTGATATACTCGAGGCGGCTATTCGGACTCCGGTATATACCGGATCGAACGCCCGGGTTAACTGCAAGATCCTCCAAAGGATTTGAGTCTGCACTACATCCACACAATCCTGACTTCACTTAAACGTCTCTTAAATAATTATCGTTAAGTTTAAAAATTGTTTCTTAAATTATTATGATAATTTTCTACAAAAAGCTAAAGTTTCATTTGTTTAAAGCTTATAACGTAATTGGTGTTATTTGATTGATCATATTTCCTACATATGATTGTGCTAATTGTGGCGGATAAAAAATATTCAAGAGAAATGCAATGTTTCTAGCTGCAAAATATATTATACAATGTCGTGTATAAGAATAATGATATTTTCTTGCACGCACGACAATTCGCCGAGCTTGATGTCGAGCGGTGATAGCGCAACAAATTATGTGGATTTTCGCGCGACTTCTCAAAACTGTTCGCGACCGTTATACGTCAATCGCACTTCTCGCGATTCAATCTGCCATGCGAATTATCACGTGTTCGTTGATAACCCGCTATTCGCCGTCATTCTATCACACGGATATCTCCACTAATTGGGATTTCGCAGGATCGTAAGTTGCATTCGTGTAAGAAAGAAAAAACAAAAGAAAAAAAAGCACTTGCGACGGTACAGGATAGGGCGTGGATCCTAGCACGGTATGACGCGATAATGCGGTTCCTGTCGAAGGGGGGCAAGGAAACCGAGCGGGTGAGAACAAGAGAAAGAGAGAGAGAGAGAGACAGAAAGAAAGAGAATTGAACGCGCGAACAAGAAGAAAAGAAAACAGACGAGGTGACGGGAGAAGAAGGAAGAAGAGAGGGACGCGATGGTCCTGCCACACTGACCTTGACTAGGCCCGAAGTTGAGGTGGGTTGAGGTGCTGCCGGGCCCTCTTGTCGCGTCCCCCTCTTTACCTCTCGCCTTCCCGAAGTACCCTCTCCTGTGCCCCGCGGCACTCCGCGCGCACCGACGGCCCCACCGGGCCTGCCCTGTAGTTCTGCATTCGCAGACTCCTCCATCAAGGACATCACAAAAAGTACATTAGACGAAAACACGTTGCCATTATACCGCGGCGTACCGCGAGAGAGAAGAGCGAAAACGCTACGTCTGCGCTAAGACCGGTGTGCACCGACACTGCAGGCCCAACGGCCCGCCGTTCAGGCCCCCGCAACACCGCCAAAAAGGCCCATGGACATCTCCCCTGTCTCTACGACGACGCCTGAATTAAGGTGCGCTTATGACTTCAATGAATTATTTCGATGGTAAATTGATAAGAAAAATATCAATCCTTATTGTGATTGTAATATTCTTTTTTATTCATTCTTCAATAAAATAATCTTCGATAAAATTAAAAAAAATACATTGATATATTAGAAGTTTACATAAAATACAACAAAAATCTATTATTATTGGGTTGTCCGAAAAGCCGATGTTCATGCCGATGTTGAAGGAAAATTGAAATGCAGAAAATTTTAGTATACATTTATTAAATTATATAAGTTAGTCGGCACAAACTTTCCGGACAACCCAATAAATTATTTTATGAGCATTATTTTTTTTATCATGTTTAAATTATAAAATAATTTATTAGTAATGTTTAATTTAGTAATGATGTATATTGTTCTTATATTAGCATGTGTAAATCATGTATTAGTATCTTATAAAAAAATTTTTTTATTAATTTCGAAGATTATACGAAAAACTGGTTAATAAAGATTCATAAAACCTTGACGAAACTTACACGTGCATGACGGATAAAATGAGTAGCTAAAATTACGATAACATAACTATAGTGACTATAATACAAAACTATAATACAAAACACTAATAAAAAATTGGAAGATATGATTCATTCGGAATGAAAGAAGGAAAACAATTCTCTATCAGTAAGAATTCTCTATTAGTAAGAATTATAATAGATGAATTATAATAGATTTTGTTCTAAAATAGAAAAAAAGCATTTTTATTATGATAAACAGAAATATTTCATTATTTCAAATTTGAATTTTGTTTAAATTAAAAAACAAAGGGCAAAATTAGAATATAAATAGATTAAAATATGTACATATTATTAATATGCAGTCGGAGTTTCTCGAGAATTTGATTCATAGGCGTTGAAAATCTTGAGGTGGCGAAACGCGCCTTAACTACCGTCTTTACTTCTGACCCTCACTGCACCACTCACTCTCTCAAGATCAAGGTCAGCTCTTGGGAGATGACTGGACTCTTTAAGCGATGTACCTTTTCTTCGTTATCCGCTACGTTTCTCACTTCGACACATACACAAACACACAACACACACACACACACACACACACACACACACACACACACACACACGCACGCACGCACACGCACGCACACGCACACGCACACACACACACACATACCCGCTTGTAAAAATGTTTTACACGGCTACACTCGTGCGAGAAACGGCGTGCATAACGTAAGCTTTAACACGCAACGTTGCGAACAAGATAATAGCATAAAAATTATAATGCATTATTAAAATGTTTGCAATCGCGAAAATCATCCATGAAATGTAATCATAACATAACGGCTGAATATATTCCAATAATGATTTTTCAGAAAAAATATTTAAAAAATTTGATACTAAAAAGAAATTGAAAATAAAGTATTTTAGATTAAACTATGCAGTAAGCAAAAAACATTTTGGAACATTCCAATAACGCTGCAGCAATGTTGTAACATTGCTACAATGTTGTTGAAATGTTCCATAACGTTTCTTGCTTACTGGGTAGGAGAGTTAATCACTTTTTTTTAGAAATTGAGAAAATAATTTCTTTAAGACTTTCCTACAAAAGAATCTTTTTAATACAAATATATTTAGTTTTCTTGCTGCGTTAATTCCTGGTAAACGAGCAAATGACACGCAGTTTCTTCTTGCGGCACACACTTTCTAATGTTTAGGCATGAGAGAGTAATGCTCGCTTACAAATTTAAATGCACGTAACGAGTAATTTACGATAATTTCGAGATGTACCATCACGCTACCGACGGCAACAACGCTGTGTCTCGTTTAAAGCTTTCTCTAAAACGATCATTAAATATCTGTATTTGCTGCCGCGTACTTAATCCTCAACGCACTTACACATGCTCTGCATCATCTGTACACAATTCAACGGATTTATTATCTATCTCGATGTTATATCGCGCGTGGGCGATCCATCGTCGTGTCGACATTACCTTTGTGACACAGCCTAATACAGCTTTATATTTCCAAGTGACTCAGTAAGCTTGCTCAATATGAGTAACCAGTATAATGTAATTTCATATTATTATAACAATATTATAATTTACGAAACGTATCGAAAGAAACTCATTTTCATCTGGATATTTTTTCTTTAGAAAGATTAAATATTTTCAATTTTAGTAAAATGATGGCATTCTTTCTAATTATTTCAAACATTATGATAAAATTTATTAATTAAAAAATTAACATATTTAGAATACCAATATTTTTGATCTTCAAAATATTTGGATACTTACTTGAAATGTGATACTATATATCTTTTTAAATGGCTTTTATAACAGAGTGATCCGTTTCTTTGTAAGTGATATGTTTCATTCCATTTGTATTTTTTTTTTGAAAGAACAATTTTAATACTACGGAAACTGCAAAAACCATTTAAAAAGACTTACTATTTACTATCACACTACAAGTAAAGTTGCTGCAATTATTTTAGAAAACAATACTTGTATTTTTCAAGTAGTAAACTAACGTAAAAATTATGATAATAAATTGCAAAATTTGCAATTTTGATCATATGATCTAATTAAAATGTCCTAAATCAGATCCTGATTTAGACAGAAAAGAGAAAAACGAAAATTACGTCGATATGTCACATTTACATGATGTCATTTTGTGATGTTGTTTTAATGATTGCAAAGTAGGATAAATATGTATATATCTAAGACTACAGTCTACGTTTTTAATACTTTAAGATATCATTTTTATTCCTATAACACAAAATGTTGCTATAATATCTATATTATCTATAATAACTATTATCTAATTATTATCACACAGTATTATAACAACAAGTTTTTTTACGGATTTAAGAGAATCGCTTTTTCCTTAGTTAAAATTTTGAAGAAAAAGAGTAACATAATAAATCTTATTTTTTTAAATTCGAAACGAAAGCATACAGAAGCAAAATTGTCAATTGAAACGCCTGCTTCTGATTATTCGGGCAGACGTCTCACGCAATAAGCGGCAATGAGTAGCCGCCGAAAATAAATGTAGCCGAATTTCGCACACTGACCGATGAAGCTGTCGAGTTTCATGGTGGCGAGACAACTCTGTTGACAAACGTTGATAGACCACGAACCGCATTGTCAGATGGATTGACACGCTCGTCAATCTGTAAATAGAATTGATAAAACGCCTCGTCATATATTCCTGACGATAGGATGACTTTGCCATCATTATTACTAGTACTAGAGCATGTACATATTTCTGCGATGACCTTCGAGAAGTTTCAGATCATTGAAATATGTTTTCATGGTTTTTCTATTCAGTTTATAGTGATTTTATTATTTGTGATTCTGCAATCTATAGTATAGTAAATCTCTATATTTATACAATATAAGGAAACATATCTTAGAATTAAAATTCGAAATTGAATTCTAATTATTAAATTATTTTTATATTTTACGTATACATTATGTCAAATATATTTAAGCATTCAGTTTTAAATCATACAGTCTTTTAACGGAGCTTCAGCCAGAGAGAAAGATAACTGTCCATCTGTTTAGTTGTACATTTGTTGAATTAAACTTTACAAGAAAATATGTAAAATCGTGTACCCGTAGGCGTTGGCCACATTTCGGATATAATTCACAGCAAGTCCTTGGCATTAAATATGTAAATGCCTGACGATCGGCAACGCGGGCGTTTAATTCGTCGGTGAATCGCTAATCGCACGGGCATCTCGTCAATTGGATTTCGAATGGCGTTCCATGAAATCATTGGTCGGTAATTAGATTGCACGGCGACTAGACAAGCAAGATTCGTTTGTTTCGCAAAAGACGGACGCGACATTCGATTAAATTATTAAATTATTATTAAAGCTTGATTTATATATTTGCAGGTATTTATATGAAATTTACGATCGATCGATGAGATGAACAAAGAAAATGGCATAATCACACAATTAATGTGGAAGAGTAATCAAAATTCTTAAAGATAAATTTATACTCAAGGATTTATGCTCAAGGAAAAGATTTTAACACAAAAATTTTGAACAATTGTTTAATATTTATGATTAATAAGTAAAAAAGATAAAATTTTTTTATACCTTATGATATTAATTATATTATTGAAAAATGTAGAAAAAATAAAATAATATTTAAATAGTTATATTTGCAATAAAAATTTATCTCTCGGTAAAGATTTCTTACCATACACTTGAACTTTACATACTTGAACTTACATACATTCCGAGAAAATAATCTTTACTCATATAATGTATAAACGGCAATAAAACAATAAATAATACAGACGTTATCATGGTACATTTAAATGAGCAAGCAATATTATCAGTACTATAATATTTAGTTACTTTGTTTCTATTTTTTCCACGTCATATTGACATCCACAATGGAGCATATTGAGGTATCCTGATAATTAAAATATATCCAATTAATACAATGCTATCTTTTTATGAATGTTTTTACGTAACATAAATGGAAAGCTTGATGAATTGTGTAATCTGGAACAACAAATACGTAACGTTTTATCGGACTTTCTAACGGCGAAGGCAATTTCTAATTCTGATAAAGAATATCGCGAAGTGAAACGTCCAGGAGGTAGAGAGGAAAACTGGAAGGCATTACAGTCGAAGTTTTCGCTTGCGCAACTTGCGAGTACTAACGGCAACTGCCGTACGTACATGTATTATACGCATTTGTCATATACGTACACGTGCTTACACGTACGCGTGGATCGAGCACGTGTATGGCACTTACGTGCCAATGACTATAAACACCCGGAGCGATTGCTGAAGTAATTTGTACTGCGCGCGTGTCCGAGTACTCGTGCCACTTACAGTAATGGATATCGAACGGATTTCGAGTACCCAAGATTCTCTGAAGCGATTTCTTGCATACATCGCTTTTAGCTTCATCGTGTCGATAATAACGTTATTATCTGGCACATTGGCACGTTACTTTGCAGATCGCAAGAAATTGAAAGGAAACGATGTGAACGTTGCCATTATTTCGCTCTTTAATGCAAGATACCATATTTTCATTCTGATGTATATTACATAGGAACAAATGTGATTTTCAGTGCGATTCTCTTTGATACATACGATATTCAAAATTACTGTTTTGTCTCGAGTTCTATATAGTAAAGAATTATTTTTGATAATAAAATTTGATTAGTGAGCATTTAAACTTGGCCGGAATGTTGCTTCATCACGCTGTCAAAACCAGTTTCAAGTAATTGCTGCTTATCAGCTGGTTCCATTTGGACGCAGTACTATAACTTGGAAGTAAGTTTGTATTAAATTGAGGAGAATTTCGACAGCGATTAGAGTCTAAATATGAGTTAATAAGATATAAAAGAGATTCTTTTCGTGAGAGATACACAAAATAAATTTTCAAAGTATCATTACGAATTTTTGAAATAATTCAAAAGTCTTAATTATTAATTTTTATAAATGTGTAATTTTGACTTGCATTTAGAAATATTATAGTTATAGTGCAAAATCATAATTCTATAATCTATTAATCTATTATTTTTGCGAATCGAAGGAAATAATCTGGGATTAATCTTAAAGAATAATTATTTATCTTTACAGAAATACTGTCCAATTTAATATTAAAAGTAATTAATTATTTTATTTCAACGTTATTATTCAATGTTTTTAGTATTTTAAATTATTATCCTTTAATAATAAATTGGCCAGTATTAAATTTCTATAAAGATATTTGATATTTTTAGAGCCAGTTGTTGAGGTACATTCAGGCAAATCTTTTAGAGACTCATGTTCTCCGAATATCCTAGCAGAGGTTGTACCTTCTAAACATTCGTGTGTGCGTCGCATTAGTGCGTGTACACCCACGCGTACAGTCAGTGTGTTCGTGTAACAACAGTTCACGACTTCGCTTTTGTGAAGCTCCACGGAGGTGGAGTCGATGCTTAGAGGGCTATAAAAAGAGAAAGCTGGACGGTATTCTACTATGTGTACACTCGTATGTATCTCTCGTGCACGCACAAATGAAATCTACGTATTGGTGTAGCGGGTGTGTCGACTGGGCACATAAATGCGGCACGTAACTATACGACGCGCCTCAATCTGTCTCTTGATTCTCACTTTTTAGCCTTGCCTTAGCCATATCTGTTAAGTTCAAAATGCGTAATATTAAAATTAAATATGTAGATATCATTTCGTCTATTTAAAAAGAAATTGAAGAAAGAATCAATTCAATTTTATTATTTTAGTTTCTCCAAATATATAGAAAAATTTGTACAAATAATGTACTTTATTTTCACTTTTCCATAAAGATCGTGGTTGTACGAAAGAAGAAAGATTTTCGAAAATTCGACGATTTTAGTAAATTGTGGAAGTGTACTTGCTCAAATCTCTATCTAAATCGTGTATCATTAGAGACACGTGTGTTTGGTGTACGAATCATGATTACGAGTACAAGAGAGAGCACGATCGTTAAATGCAGGACACGTTTATTTCTAAGAGCGTGCACACGTCGCTTTTAACAGACCGGTATGCAACCGCCTAGAGCAACGACCAGTGTAATTATCGGGTCGACTCCCACCTCTCACGAGTCCACAAATCACATTATTCACGGCAATGCCACGCCGAAACCACAGCTCCATACGCATCGACGATATAACAGTGACCTATAAATTGGACCTTTATTGAGGAAGGAAAATTATCTGTATAGCTTCTCGCGACGCACTATTCCTCGGCGCCAGATCTGTGATCACGAATAAATGATTCCTATCGTTTCCGTATTCGTGATAATATGTTATGGATATTTGGAGAACAATTATTTATCTGGTATTATAGCAAGATTTGAAACTACGACGAGAAAGACTGTGGGAATTATAAGCAGGGAGAAAAATTGGAATATTATCTTTTTGATCTACGCTATAAATTTATTCGAAGAAACTATGAATTATTTGAGGAGAATTAGGTAATCACACACATACAAGTACACATAATTTGCTCTTTCTATTTGAATACATGTGCCAGTACATGGAACGAACGTATGCATTTATTTATACTTGCAAATTTATTTTGTGCTTACCTAAATACATTTAGAATATGTAAAATAATTTTCTAGCTTTTCAAATATTTCCCTTTTAGCTTAATATACTGAAATATGGAATGGAAATGAAATACTTTCTAGATGAATATCACAATGCAATACGATCATGCATTTATTATACGTTCTTATGGTCATTTCATTTGCATCAGAATGCATTTCTGATCTTTTTGCTGACAAGGATCACCTTTAATTTCACCATCCGTACTGAAAACGATAATCGAGTTCTGATCGCATCTCCGATTATAATTTCGTCGAGTATTGCCGACTCGAGTTACGGTATCTTCGAGGTAACCGAGTCCTCAAGTAGTTGTCGGTAATCGTTCGATTGGATCTAATTCGCCTTCATGACTATCTGTGTCGCCGTCTTCGTTGTTGGTTCAAGGCCGTCGCACATTGAGGCGCGTCTAATTCGCCTCTTTGCGCGCGGCGTATCCTTTGACTCGACCACAAGTAAAGTAATAACCGCACGGTTGGGCTCACAACCATGATATACTGTGAAGATTCTCCCGATCTTATCAGCACCCTGCCGAAACTTTCGGCAGAGGGTGCTCAGGTGTCTGCCATCTGCCGCCCTACGGCGAATTTAGCACCTTATGCACTCGTGTGCACCATCAGGATGAGTTTGTTCGCCGTAGCTTCTTAGCCTGCATTTTGCGTTTGTAGTAACCGGAAAAGATGAAGCTATAAATATCATGGTGTATACACAAAATATACATGTGTACTTTAGTTGTTACGAGCTGTATCAAAGTTGTGAGTAACATCTTAAATGCGAAGAAATGTTACGTTCTAACAATTCTAATTTGTGATTTAATTTTTCAAATTCTGTCACTTTTCTATTAACGCGATAACATATCCTCATATTTCTACAATTTATTTAATGAAAGGTTCAAATAATAGATACGAGTTAGGTGTTTTCCCTGATCTAGAAAACTTAGAACTACTTGCATATTAACGGTCCTCAGAAACACGCAATTGAGTAAGGAATAATTTTCGATAGCGATCCGTTAATTTACCGCAATAGAGAACAATTTGCGGCTCGACCTTTTTCTCGTGCGCATGTTGCTGCAGCTGCGAGTGTCACGAAAGCGCGTGAGGTACCTGATCTCGTGTGCCGTTCTGGAAAAACTAAAAAGAGTCCGGTCGTAGCACAAGCGAAGCGCGTTCTCTCTCTCTCTCTCTCTCTCTCTCGTAATAACTTCGTATAGCATACATTATAACGTAAGTTATACGACGACCAAAAGGCCCATGGACATCCTCCCTGTCTCTACGACGACGCCTAGTAAGT
>NW_012130081.1:686426-702265 GCF_000143395.1 Atta cephalotes | reverse complement strand
CGACGAACGACGCGGTCGGTACGGTACGTACGTACGTACGTCGTCGTACGTACGTACGTAACGTAAACGTAAAACGTAAACGTACCGGTACGGTACGTACGACACGACGACGACGTCGTCTCTCTCTCTCTCTCTCTCTCTCTCTCTCTCTCTCTCTCTCTCTCTCTTTTCTCTCTTTTCTCTCTTTTCTCGTAGGGCCAGACAGAATTCTAAATCTGCCTTGAGCAACGTGTCAAAACGGCCTATATTTCCGGAAGCGACAGCGATGATGTAACCGTGAAAGAGAAGCAAAGCAGGTGCAGGTGCGCGCTAACAACGCGACTGAACAGTATACGCAGTAAAGATGAACGAGCTTGTTAGTTATAATCCTTCGTCTTAAACTCGTGAATATGAACAAATATAAAATCAATAAAAAAAATTTTCAATTTTAGCAGAAAATTTTTTTCTTTATTCATATATTATATTATCACTCGTTCGCTATAACAACAGTATAATTTACAAATTGCTATTTTGAATTCGCGAACATTGCCAAAATAAAATCAATAAATCTCAATTTTCATCAATCTCAATTTTGGGAGATTTTTTTATTTACATATTCATTATATCACTTATTTTACTATAATAATAACTATAATAATAAATTACTATAATAATAATTTGAAAATTTTGGAGTTGTTTGCAGAAAAAAAGAAGAAACATAAAAATAAAGAAATATATTTAAGAACATATTATTATTTCTCTATAATTACTTTTTTTTACTCCAAAATTTACAATCTTTTTATGACTTAAAATATTCAAACTCATTTTCAGGAGAACTTTGTTTTTTAAGGTGTATGATTATTAGCGAATAAGCGATATATTTATGTTTATTAAATATTTTATATTAGGAACGACTATCTCTTTCACAATATTCAATTTCTTTGTAATTTACTGAGCAAATGGAGAGAATAATAATTTGATAATTTAATTTACAAAAAGAAGAACGTAATTTTATTTCGATTGCATTTGTCATCTGCTCAGATGTTTGTCAAGAACATTCCATTATGCTCACATTCCATTACGCATAGTACGAGAGCTGGATTACTAGTAAATCTTATCTTATAATACACGACGCCTCTTATTTATGTGTGCATACGATGCGGCTGATCCGGCTGTACGGCAACGAAAATACCAGCGGAAATGCCGGAACGCTGAATAATTAAAGCGGGAAATAAGTATAACAGCGCCTAAGAGAGGCGCGCGTCGTTCACCCGGCTGTTAAGCAAAGATTTTCAGCTCTTTATATATTTAGCGTGACATCGATTCTTCCTGAAGAGAGACATTCTGCTCGACGACAGTGTCCATTATTTAAACAACACAATACAGAAACAGTCTCTCTAAAAAGATTTAAAAAGCAATTCTTGAAAAAACTTTGATGATTTGTTTGTTTAAAAGGAGTTAATATCTTATTATTCATAAGATTTTTAAGAAGTGGAAGAGTTTTCAATTGTGTTTGGAAGAGGATTTATAATATTGATGAATATATTTTTTGCCGCTGCGAGAGAAATAACCTCGTAAAGTTACGTGGTATAAAAAGCAAAGATACAATCGCTTTTTATCTTTCTTGATTATTTCAAAACATCTCGATCATCCTCCAGAAAACTTATGTTATATTTACATATACTGATAAATATAAATATATTTTGTAATTTTCAGTGATTTTTGAGAATAATTTTAAAAAATTGCTTTAAAAATTGCTTTAAAAAATTATTATTATTAATTATAAATAAATATGATTTGAAGTTAGCTAATTAAACTTTTTATATTTTAATTGAACTAATTAAAATTTACTTATAAACAACAATAAGATATTTACTAAAAACGAGATGTTATTTTTAGTGATGTAAATAATTTGAAATCGATGTAAATTGTAAAGTTATATGGTGCAGACATCTGACAAGAATGTACAAAATGTTTTTAGACGAGAACTACATTAACATCCGTCGATAAAACAGCAAGTAGCATATCTCTTCGTTAGTACCGAAGGTCTGGTTAAACAGAGTATACTATTGTAACTGTTGGCACAGCATACATCTACTGTAGTTATCTCGAATATTATTTGGTTATCCAACAGAGATAATATTTTAAAATCTTTGAAAAAGACAACATTATTCTGTTTCTTCTTGAATTTTTATTAGCTTCTTCCGCAAGTAACACATAAGAATCATGATAAGGTCAAGATAACGTCATCTCGAACTTATCGTGACAATCATGATTAAGTACATTGATTAAGTACAATTTCATTACATTTTTTTTACTTAAAATAAAATTGAAACATAATTAAGCATTGATTATGAGAAGAAAAGAAGAAAAACAGAAAATGTAAAAGTTTATCTACAGAGAAGAAATCTTGATTAATTTCATGTAATCTTTCTAATTAATCATGAAATATATAATCTATATAGGAAATCTATATAAGAAAGTAAAAACTTTCAATTTATTGCATTTTTTGGAAAAGATGATAATAAAAACTAAACAATAATTAACAAAATATTTATAAAATTGTTATAAAATAAGTATCATTTTTCAAATTCCTGTTTTTTATTTTGCTTTTCTTTCAATATAGAATATTTATGCCAATTTGTGAGGAATTTTTTTTTTTATACTATATAGTCAAGGCTGTATATTCAACGAAAATTTCGTATTATTGATATCATTTTTTTAGTATTACTTTTTTAATTGCTTATGCTTTAATAATCTTGCTCATGCTTAATAATTAGTAAACATACGCCATTCTGACGTCAAATACATAAGCATGTTCGTAGATTCTAATAATGTAAAGTGGCAAAAATAACTGTGTTATAAAAACCAATGATTATAGTTTTACTGAAGATGTCATTTCACTTCATTATGATATAATATTATAATATTCTAGTTTTGCACTATAATGCTTCATTTTGATTGATATTACAATCTAAAAGTAAGTTTCTTATTTAATTATTGTTAATTTTTGGCTTATCCATATTTATTATTTTACTGAATATATTTATAATTTATCTTCAGTGTAATAAGATAATCTCTTCTTAAAGAAATGACAGAAATAAATAATAAAAACATAAATGACGTGTGTCTGCTATCTGGAAAGAAGTTGCAATTTTAGAATATAAAGAAAAGAAATTTGTCTTGAAATTATAAAACTTTATTTTTTAAAATAAGTATCTTCGAATACATTCAAAAATTCATACATTTATCTTAGCAAATTCTGTACACATTCATATAAATTTACCATTGATGAGCCAATTGGCAATAGAATATCCAAAACACTTCTAGGAAATACAATTTTAAGCACAAAAATAATTATGAAATTCTGAAATAAACTGTTAAAATTAGATTCGCTAAAAATCTCCAACAAAATTTAAAGCAAAAAAGACCATTTAGAAAAAATAAAAAATAAATCATGAAGAGTCACAAAAATCTTAGTATTTATATTATTGTATTTGACATAGATGAAACATGGATATGGAGAAAAAATTCAAATCGTATATAAAGAAGACACCAAGGATGTTTCTTGGCAAATCAATACGTTCAGCATCCGAAGAAGCTAGCGACACAATTTATTTCGGCTAACTCTCGTCAGCCGGAAAATTTTGTGAGGTTCTACAAGGAAAATTACGGCGAATCGACGTTACCCATTTCGCTGGCAGAGATTTTCGGTGTGGCAGCCGTTTTATTTATAGCGGAGGAGGTCGTGATGCGTTCTAAAAGCTCCTCGACTCACCAGTATTACAAGCAAATCCATACCGAGCTTGTCTCGCATCGGATCCTAAAAATCATTAGTCGATAGATCGGATCTATAACTCAAGAAAAAAAATACGCTTTTTGAAAATTGTAAACCGGAAAAAACAAAGAAAATTTTCCGTCGATGTGATTACTCGGGTTACTAGGGTATGTTATCCCAATGGAAATTTTAGAGCCCTGTGGGAAATGAACATATGACATTTGTACCGCTGCAACTGGATAACAAAGTGATCGATTTGGTGTTAACATAGTGGAGTGAAATTTCACATGTCGCACATGATTAAAAAGTAGTTTATTGACGGACAGATTGATCGAGGACTTTGCGCAAGTGTGTAGAATACATGATTAATCACCGCCTTTATTGAAATTTTTCAAAATTGCTTATTGGGTTATCATGATTTAACATCCAGATTTTTGTCTCTAAGAATTATTATATAAATATTAAAAACTGATATATAATTTATTATGAAATCATATTTTTAACAGATCTTTATTTAACGATATAATCTCCAAATTTAACAAAATTTCTACATAGTTAAATGTAGCTAATTTGGAACACATGATTATCAATATTTTAATTTAATTTAATTTAATTTTACATTCTGCATTACAAAATTAAAGGTAAGAATTTTGATCGATTTATATAACTCAAAATGCAATTTTTTTAAATAGATGTAAAATTTATCATTTGCCTTAATTTCGTTTCATTTTTGATGCTAAAAATTGATTCTGATGAGTCAAGGTCAGGGCTAAAGATTTATATGTCTGATATACTCACTCTTGAAGAGAGAGGATGTCAAAGACTGTTACATTAACTTGTCGGCATCGATCCAAAGATCGGACGATTCTAAAGGAATAGTTTCCAATTTTCGAGAAGGTGTAGTGTAGTATTAGATACCTATTTTCTCATAAGTTACTCAGTAAAATTATCAAATGTAGTTACGTCATTTGTATTATTAGACAACTTTATTAAACGATCGACTGGTTTGTCTCAAAATGAAAAATTTGAAAACAAAGATATTTAAAAAAAATCAAAATTGGCGTTTAGTACAAAATAAAAAAATAAAACAAAATAAAAAAATTTGATAAACATGGAATTTATTCAATCAGATCAAATAGCATCATAAATTTGGATTGAGAATTACACTACATTATAAATGTGAATACAGACAAAAAAGAAAACTAATTATTATTATAGAGTTAAATGTATACCATACATATACAAAGAAAATTTTTGCATAATAATCCAGTAAACAATTATAACAAATCTTTAACTAATTGTAAAAAAAACTGTCATTTGTTTTTTTATATAATTATTGCGAGAAGTGATAACTTTGTTTCTTGAATCTTTGATCAAGTGCTAAATCGACGGATAGTCTTATTTTGATGCATCTATTCTACATGGAATAGATGTGTTTGTGCCGTGTATTTGTGTCGAACAAATTAAATGAAGACAAACGGTAGGTCGTGATAAATGCGGCTCCGAACCAGAACTCGGATCTCGTGTCGGAAGTTGACGGACTCGCGAAGCTGACGAAAACTGCTCCAGTCGACTGGGGACGCGCGTGACAGATACCTTCTTTTCCTCGGTAACAACGAGCATCGCAATATCTTTAGTTCACCTATCTTTTCTATACACCAACTTGGATCTTTCAAGATGGCACATTTACGGCGTCCAACGAGACGGGAGCATTACAAACCTTTCGAAAGAAGAAGGGTAAATCAAATACTTTTATAGTATTTCATAATTGTTATTAGTTAACAAAGTTATTTGTATAATATCAGATCTATTTTTGAGGAAAAATGACTAGATACTAAAATAATGTCAAAAATTTTTACTGAAATAACAACTGTGTCTTTCGATCTCTGAAAATTATCGCAATTGTGACAAAACCTTTTGCAGTAAATGTCTTATATTTTAAGAGATTAGAATCATAAATTAAGAGATTGGAAAATATTTAATAAATACTTACTGATAAAGGTGATGATATTGTAAGAAACGAAATAGAAATAGATTGATACTATCGATATATAGTGTATAAAAGATACTTTATTTAGCAATCATAATATTGTATTTTTATTAAAGTGCTATTTATTCGTAAAATCGTATAGATAAATGTTTATGAAAGCGTGTGCTAATTGGTATCGCGAGCATGCGCGTTCTATCTTTGCAAGCACAATGCTCTTAAATTTTATTTTTATGCCACGTGACCGCGATGAAAGGAGCTGCCGTCATGCTCGTATAGTTTCACCGATCATTTATTTATGAACTATGATTTCGAGATCGAAGCTATTACTCGACATATATCTACAGGGTGTCTCGGATTTTTTACTCTTTTTTTATCTTCGAAATAATCGAACGATTTTGAATTTTTTTAAACAAACAGGTCTACAGAATTTAAATTTAAATTTATCAAAATTGTATAAATGAAAGAGATATAAATTCTAAAAATCAGAAATGGCGACTTTAAACAATGAAAATAGCGAAGTAAGAAAAAAAGAAGTATGAAGTAACATCTGCAGTAACCTTCAGAGTTGACTATAAAACCGAAGGTCCTAGCACTAAAAGCGAAGGGGGCGGCACGCGCACGCACTCTACATGACCTACATAAATGATCTAGATTTGCAGTGTGTGTGTGTGTGTGTGTATGTGCGTGCGTGCGTTGTGCGTGCGCGCGCGCGCGCGTGCGTGCGTGTGTGTGTGTGTATGTGTGTGTCGAATGAAACCGACAGAAAATAGTTTAATTCTTTACTATTTTTAACATTATTATTTTTATTTGATGCATTTTATTTTTATTGCTATTATCAAAGAATATGCAAAGTTACTTAGCTAAATTTTTTTGTTGTATACATTAACGACACTCGTGTGTAAAATATTTATGGGAAGCGAAAGTAATTATCAACTGAAAATGTTGCGATATAAACATAATTCTTCTTTTGAATTATAGGAACAACAATGTCTATAAAAAATTTATCATTGCTTGCAATCAGAAAACTATGTAAGTACTGATTCGTCGAAGTAATACAATAGATGGATATATGTGGTACAAAGAATATGTCATGGATCGATATTGCTTGAGATAAGAGTAATTCTTTTTATCTGCAATTTCCCCTGTTTATAACATATGGACACTTATACAATCATGCGGTGAATAAAAATAGATTGGTTTTGAAAAGAAATCAACATTGTTTCATTCCAACGTGTAATGCTAACGATAATTAAAGGACCAACTGAGTGATATATTATTATATATTAAAATCAAACTTGATAAGAGAACTGTGTTATTCATCGCATATTATTATCAGCGCATAAGATTTATTTCCACACCAAATTAAATAATTTTTTACAGTTGTGCAAATAGGAAAATTTAAAATTTTCCGTATTATCTAACCACATTATTTAAAAAAATAGAATAGTTGATTTATACTATGATTAGCTACACTAATCATATTTTTAATAACTTATTATATTCTAATAAATTAACTAGTTCTAATAAATTAACTAGTTGGCTATATTAAAAAGATCATATTAGTAAAAATAAATATAAATACAAGAAGAAAAAATGGGAATGTTTATATTCTGATTTTTTCTTTTTATATTTATATCTATGTATTTATTTAATATATGTGTGATGTAACTCAAGAAACAATTGTTCTTATTTCCACGATTGTGTGAGTTCAGCGATTCAACTCTTCACGATTAGTTGGTTATTCTTGAACAACACTGTATACATGTACAACTGGTAGGACACGTTACCGTCAGGGTGCAGTGGCCTGGCGTTGTCGTGCGGGTCGCGCTCCGGGTGGTTTGCGGAGGAGGACGCAGCGGAGCGGAGCGGAGCTGAGAACGGAGCACCCCTCGGATCGATATAGTAATGGGGGTGTCGTCCGACCATCCTCAGTGGCGCCCGCATACGGACGAGTCACAAAATGGCATTGCCAGAGAAACGGCGACCCAGCCACAAGGCGCACACGGTCGCAAAGACTATGTAGAGTCAGTCCGTGCAGCACCTCCGACTATCGCTCTCGCAGTTTACCATTACCGTGAAGACTTGCAGCAGTGAAAACTCGCGGAGATGAAAGATAGCGTGCCGCGAATAAGCGCGATGCAAACCGGGCCTATTATTTTTTAATTGTAATTGAAAAAGTTCTTGAAATTCGTAATAATAGAATTTGTTTTAGATATTTGAATATACTTACAATTAGTGAAACCGGAGTGATCGATTGGAAAGAAGCGGATACGTGTGGTGCACAAATATTTTTAATATTTTTGAAATAAGGTGCTCCTTCATGTCGAGAAGAAGGAAGGGTTGTCAAGATGAGAAAACGTGATTTGTTTGGTGCTAGAAGTTTTATGTGGGAGAAGGTTCGTAAAGAGTACGGTGTAAACGATAAGATAAGAATTAGCAGGACGAACGCAGACGTCCGCAGATGAAAATTGACAAGGCCGATTGGAGCTATTTGTCGATCGACCAGCGAATTGGAATGTGGTAACTGCACTCGAGGTTGCATGATGTCGTTGACCTGCTTTCAAGCGCCACAGTGCTGTGGTGTATCATCAGTTTAGCGACTTAAGCACGAGTTTTACAATGAAAAATTTCGATTTGTAAACTGGATTTTATCTATTATATAATATGGATATCACTTCGTTTGACGTTTTTTGTGAGAATTATAATTTCGAATAATTAATAAAAGGGAATAATGGCTCAGAGAAAAATGGTTTATTGATCTGCTAAAGAAACTAGATTTGGTTTAATCTGGCACAGTGTTATTGAAAAGAGAAAGGAAAAGTTTTATAGTTAAAAATTTAGAAAAATGCTAAAAATTAAACTAGCAAATATTACAGATGCTATAATGATGTCACTCGTTTTGTTTATTTAACCGAAATTCATAAAAAGAAACGGATGAAGTTTTTAAATAGAGCATGTAAAAAAATTAGTATAAAAATGTTTCGTGCCTAAATTTAAAAATCTTCCATAAAAATATTGTACATTTTTTTATATATTTCTTAGACAAAATACAGATTACATTTTTTTTCTTACTTTTCTCTTGCCTTTTATTAATTGTAATCTTTTTGTTTAATTTTAAAAATTAAATTAAATAACTACTCTCTCTCTCTCTCTCTCTCTCTCTCTCTCTTTTATTATTATTTATTAATATATCATTTTCGGGTATATATATCGAAATTTAAACCGAGTAACAAATTCAAAGGCACAGATTTCTAAGAAGGTCAACAGTATCGATTATCTAGAAATGTATTGATAATTCAAGAATCAATTTCGTGTTTCTTCAAATTATACTTTTGATTACGACTGACGAAGTTAATAACAAAGTTATTTATGA
This sequence comes from Atta cephalotes, assembly GCF_000143395.1. Lineage (NCBI taxonomy): Eukaryota > Metazoa > Arthropoda > Insecta > Hymenoptera > Formicidae > Atta > Atta cephalotes. The sequence goes on along the minus strand of NW_012130081.1, from coordinate 693,145 downwards.
AGTTGTTTCTATGAATTAATTAATTATCTAGATTAATGAGGTGATCGGGGAATTGCGTGACAACGCTCGATGTTTAATTCTCTTATAAAAGGTTATTTTGCATCTCTAATTCAATTTTTATATTTTCATTGCAATTATACGTTAGCATTGTTATTTTTTTAAAGGTGTGGCAAAAGTGTTTAAAAAATTAAGTTTCATTTTGAAAATAGTAATAATAGAAAAATTACCAGCAGTAAATTAAATTCTTAATTCTCCAATGCATCTTGTTGATAGTTATAAAAAGAAGGACAGCTTATTTTAATTACACATTTATTTTTTATTTTAACAGAATTTTATAATGTAAAACAAAGTTTTCTTAAAAAATTTTGTATTATAAATTGCTTTGGTCTGTTTGAAAGAAATTCATTCTATTTATAAAAAAGCAACAACTTTATAACATGTATAACATTCAAATTGATTCTTTTAGAGATATAAATATTTATAGAAAGTGCATTACAATATATTGCAGTTAAGGATTATGATAGAAAACATAAGTTGAGTGGTTACTGGAAAGAGAACGCTAGATTTTAAAATTATTTGCTCCAAAAGCTTTTGTTTAATTATACGTATAAAAATATCACTTACATATGATTTTCTTGTCTAATTTGATTAAGATTTTCTAATAATTCATCTTTGAAAATTCTAAATTCCATCGAAAGAGTCAATTTATATAAATATAATTGGAAACGATCTCACCTATCTTGAGAACTTTCAGTTATATTAATATAATTATATTATAGATAACCAATTGAAAAATTTGTTAAATGTTTCTGTAATTGAGTCAGATAAAATAGAACAACACTATTTTGAATCTGAGCCAATTTAAAGAAGATAGTAGCTATAAAAAAAATTTGTTTTTTTACTCGCACAACGATTATTACCAAATCCCACAATTTACTTACAAATTAAAGTAGACTTATAAATTCTCATGAATGGAGATAATGATTAATATAGGATAATAATGGAGATAATAATAAATAATTATTAATGATTATTAATTATTATTTTTGTGACGAATAAAATGATCTTAAGTTACACTCATTAAATATTAAAATTGCAGTGTGTATTAAATCTTTTATAAAATTGATTTTTTATTAAATTTCTTTTTTAAAAATAAGAGAAGATAAAGGAGAGCACATTTTTTTTTAATTCTAGATAATTGGAAAAATCTATATTACTTTCTCATTTTTGCAGTATAATATTAGTGTCTTCGATATTTTCTATGAGAAAAATAAATAAATTATTGCAATTGTGTTAAATAATTTATTTTAATTGACATATATGAGATCCGACATACAGAATTCACGATCTTTGATTGATATAAAACATAAACTTGATAAAATTCTTGAATTACAATTAACAAAATTTCCAATCAATTTGCAATTATTATGAATATTTCAATGGAACAGATACTGATCGCGTGTACAAAATAGTGAAGACTTTATATTGAGTTATAGACTCCGTTAGAAATAATAGAAGTCATATTAAATGTATTTTCAATGATTATTCAAGCAGAAGCCAATTTATTAACGTGACGTTATTATTTTAATTAAACTTTATTATAATTTTATCAATCTTTATATGAAAATTATTTAGAGTCAATAAAATTATTCAATCACCACATAATATTAAAAAAAAATACTTTTTAAATATTTATTTAATATATAAAAATATGAATAAATATTTTTAAAATATTGTTTAAATATTATGTATTAATATAGTAATGACTCCGTGAATTCATATAGCCTTTTTGGTACAAAGTAGTATAATTTATATCCATAAACTCCGTTAATAATAATTACAATTTATAAACTAAATAATTAAGAATATAAAACTTCTAAACTTTTAGAATATTCTGCTACAAATATAGATAAGAACAAGTGATACAATCCATTATTCATTATCATTAACTTAATATACGAGATATTTTTATCTTCTATCTCATATCTCGTTGCTGAGTAATTTATTGATGCTTCATGCTATGTGTATATTTTTGACGATATGGAGCAGACAATTTTAGGGAGTGGCATTAACTTCTTCGTAATTCTTCCAAGCTTTCTTCACAAATAAATTTGACCAGATCAATTGCAGAATAAGGATAGATTTAGACAATTCCATTTTGTTCTTTCTTGCCTAATTTTAGAGTATTGTACGATATATTTTTATGACAGCACATTGCAATATATAACACCTGGAAGTCAATACTGTGCTAAATTTAAATGCTAGCTTTTATCTAGAAAGCGACTTTCAAAGCAAATTTTAATATTTTTTTAAAGAACAATTATTAAAGAAAATTTTTTATACATATTTATTTATATGTAAATTACAAATTAAAAAACTTTTGCAAGTCTTTATATTAAATATTTTGAAAGTCAGTAAACTATGTTTTATTTATAAAAAAAATTTTATCAGAAAGATTTTAACTCTTTGTGGATGGGCGACCCCATTTGGGGTCACTTCCTTTTATTTTATAAGCTGCCGTTTGATTTTTATAAAACTTAATCTATTGAATAATTTGATGCTTTGAGGTCAACAATAACAAATTTAGAACGGTGAATCCAATAAAGTGGATAGAATTTCTCAAAAAGATAATTGATTATTATAAAACTTGATTTCAGGGAATTTTAAATTGCAAATTAAATTTTCAGTTTTGTTTTATTTGAAACTTATTTTTGTTACGCAATTCATACTAATTTTTAAATTGACTTCCAAATTTTGATTATTATCTATGGCTGGCATTAGATCTTTCATTAAAGTTATTATCTGTTTGAAATTCGGCAACTTCAAGTGACATTTAAACTTAATGATATCAAACGTTTGTTTTTTATTCCTGCACTAGACTTACACTAGAATTCTCTTTCTCTCTTTTTGCCAAATATTAAACATATATCTATCTCATTTTAAATTCCAAAAGTGTAGTTCAACCACAAAAAACAGATCCCAAAATTTTCTAAAAACTTCCTAGAATTGCATAATAATCAGATTATTTACTTAAAATTTAAATTTAAAAATTTTGATACTCGAAACCAAAATCAAATTCAATTTCTTTCGGAAACTCTTAGAAAATAAGATAAATTTTTTTTGTTAGAAAGCTGCGCGCGCGCGCACACATACACACACACACACACACACACACACACACACGCGCGCGCGCGCGCGCGCGCGCGCACGCATATAATATTATACTTACATGTACATGTAAACTATGAATAATGAATTTTGATACTTCTTGATACTCAATTATCTTATTAAATTACGCCTGCGTTCGTCCATTGTAATTTATCTACGTTTGTGTTTCTTATTTTTTTTATTATATCTTTTAGACATTCAATTTTTATAGTCCATTTACACTTTGTCTTGCAGAGGACTATTAGAAAAGTGAATATTTTAAATTGAATTTATTGCTCGTTATGAACGTGAAACGTAATTTGTCATCATGGGATGATAATAACGATCTTTTACAAGTAGAATAAGATTCAAGATTAAGTATTTGGATGGCTTGCAAACGAAAGCGAAAAAAGCTTAAGATACGACGTGTCTGAGGAAAGCTCCGAAACTTTGTGCCACTGCGCCATTCAATATGGCGTAGCGGCGTGAAATATCAGTGCAATAGAGACAAATTTTGATGAGAGTAGCCATGCGGTAGCGTGGGCTAAGTGAGAGCTTAGAGCATTAGCCCGATAAATTTCGGCTCCAAATTGGGGCGAAGGCGAATTAAGCACTATCAGAAGAACAACTCTGGCGTCCATGGTGGTGAATCCCGGCGATGATCGGGTACAATCAACACAATTCCGGCTACAACAAGCTATTTACTCAGGTATACTGAAAAACGAGAATTTCAATAATTTTTTGTTGGGCAAAAGCAGAAGGAATAATAAGAATGATTTGTTATTTTTCCATAAATTAATGTTAATGAAATTAATGTTATATAAACTTTTTTATTTGCTACAGTATTTAAAAATATTTAGATTAATATGCAAGATTTGTTAAAATGTTTGGCACTGTGTCATTTTCTTTCATAATCATTTAAATAGTTATAAAAGTAAACAAAATAATTGTAGAAATAAAATTGTTTCAATTTTATTTTTTTTTTTATGTTATGCTCTTGATTTATTATTCTTTTTCTTTCCATTTCCCTCACAAGGCTGTGATAAATAGGAATGTGTTTATAATATAGGAATAACAGTACTTATCTTTTTATTTCCCTCCATCAAAGGGGATAACTCTAGTTAAACTTAAAGTTATCAAGGGATTCCATATAGTCAGGAAGGTCTCCTATAAAAATAACCGATTATCGTGACCATACTTTGAGCAAGGAGGCGCAAGAGAATGAGTTTGAACGCGTCAAAGACGCGCCGCTTCCTAGACATATAGGATATTTCGCAATATATATATATATATATATCGTTCAAGGCAATCGTATTAGGCAATGTGGCGTAAAGCAGAAGCGATCATCCGTGCTATCGTTGCAGTGTAGCGATTTACGCCGATCGCGCTCTCGATCGAGGTTTACTTTCCTTTTTTAGTGTAAAATCAAACTTTGCGGATCGGTAGTATGCTCTACTGGCCTTGGAGTTAATCTTTATCCTTAGTACACTTCTTTTACTTGCAATACATCTTTCGAAATATCTTTTAAATTTTATTAATTAGATTCTGCAAAGAGGCTTCCATTTTTTTACATTAACATTAATAATTTAGAATTTGTAATTTATTGACAATTGAAAAAGAAATTTCTACATAATTATTGCTAAATTTTATGTGCATCAATTTTTTCATCGACATTATTATGATAATTGATATTTGAAATAGTTCTTAATTTTATGGTATATGCTTTAACTATCAATTACCTAAATGCTTTTTCTTTAAACAGGCGATTTGAATTATGGAATATACAAACTTGTCATGATTATTTCTATTGCTTCGTGAATCGACTTTAGTCCTGAGAATATACATGAATAACTACAAATACTGATATTTCTTGGTCCTTTGTGTAATGATGTCGAATAATTGCTTTTTGTAATTAAATTTTTTAATTAAAAATGTAGCAATATTAGAAAAACAAGATTTTCAAAGATAAGTAGGCATTACTAATGCGGTCATTCAAATATTAAAAATGTCATAAGAATATGCGTATATAAGTGTAATAATCGTTCTCTCTTCCGTAACGCCTTTAAAATGTTATAAATACAACATATTTATTAATTATTTTGAGTCCATCATACATTGAATCCACATTAAAAGAATTTTGAGAAAGATAAGATAAATTAATACTTATATATACAACATAATGTTCTAGAAAGACACTTTTTACTAAGAATAATTGTCTTATATAATTGTAATATTTTTTTTAGAATATTATTTATGTATATTTCCATCATATCAATCTATTTTATTAAAGATAATCTCTTATTATTGTTCTACAAATATTAGAAGCTCAAGTTTCTTTTTGTACAGATATATTTATATACGTATATATTTAAATATTTATAAGAATAGGACATGAAAGGTCGTTGGCATAGCTACGATATGTCAACCGAGTAAGTTTATTCGTCGAAAAGCTTTTTTGAAGAAAGAAAAATCCTATAGAAGTAATCCTATAGAAGTAATAGAAATAACTTATTACTGGAAACTGAATAGAATTAATCAAATGATTAAATAAAAATTAATGATACTTTATATGATTAAATGACTGACTATCATAATATAACAGAATTTTCATTACAATCCTAAATATAATTAAACTGGGAAATAAAAAACATTTCCATATATGAGTAAAATCTTCATTTTAGCCTGCTTTTTTCTATTTGGAAAGATACGTGCTTTAAGCAAAAGAAAATTCTGTCAACATTAAATAAATGTATTCTGCACATATCCACTGCTGTGAAATTATAATTACTGTTAACGTAAAAATAATTTCACATAAAAGGAATTAATGTAGGAAATATATTTCATATTTTCATTAAATGAAAAACTATAATTTTTTAATAGAGGAACTGTAGAGATAAATCTATAATAACAAATATATAAAAAGATGTTTTTAAAATAAAAATTTTGGAGATTATATGAATTTGTTATACTGTGTGTGAATACATAATTATTTGTTATATTGATTACATAATCATATTTGTAGACATAAGTACAATCGAACAACATACATAACATTAAATTAATTGAAATACTTAATAAATAATTGAAATACTTAATAAATATTTAATAAATCGCTCACTTCTCTAATTGATATGCAAATTGAAGCTTGTTCTGATCTTAATTTGTTGCTTATGACGAACATTGAGCCTGCGTAAGTCTTGCTTCCCTATGCTCGATCGATTCATTTAATCTTAACAGAAACTAATTAACTTGCTAGACTGATTTCCTTTGTTACAAGGTAATCTGCGTCGATACTTGTAGGACGTAATAGACGTAATGAACTGCGTCGTAGGGCTTTATCATTCACGGTCTCGCGGACAAAGTCACAGTTAACGTTGTCTTACACAGAATAAATAAATACTGTTTAAGTAAGCTATTTTCAAGAGATGAAATTTACCTTGAAATGTTTAGAAGACTGACATAAAAGTAGGCATTACATTTTAATATATATTAACATGTACAAATTTAAAAAATTTACCGGTAGGTGATTCTATTAAAATAAAGATTTTAATCACAAAAAATATTTTTCAGAA
>NW_012130081.1:676426-681426 GCF_000143395.1 Atta cephalotes | reverse complement strand
CACTGAAATTTTATTTACGTAAATAATCCTACTTATAAATTTTTAAAGGACCTTTGTTTAACCTTTGGAGGAAGGGTTATACCGATCACGCGTGGCATAAATCCAGGTCCAAAAGAAAACTACATCAGAATGATATTGAAAAAATCACGATCAATATTTTCCTTTGTCCATTGGAATGGTCTTTTTTCTTTATGCTCAGTTGTTAAAAGAGTTGTTTTCAACTCTGTATTTCCATCCAGTCAGAAGCTTTTAAACGAATGACGTTTAGCTAAAAACTATCTTTTAAAGCTTAAGAAAGCAATAAATTAATTTAAGTACATTTTTAAATAAAATAAACTGTCACATTGGAGATAACTCAAAATTGTATAACTGTATCTTTGAAATAATTCAAGTATAAACTCAATATTACGCGAGTAATAAATTATTAATAAATATAAATTAGCAATATAAATTGTTATTTTATTAACCGCATCGGATTTAATTAATTATTGCTAATACTAAAACATAGTCTACAATGCATTTTATTGCTATCTTTTTTAAATAATTATGCACTATCAATACGTTCTTCAGACACTTTCTTTTTGCGTAACACTGATTTTTATGCCACTGGCTGTAATTGACAATTCATGTTTTACAAATACCACGACTAAGAATTGACACAAATAAACTTTAAAGCAAATTTTTAGAGAAAAATATATAAAATGTGATACCAAAATTTTTTTCGATGTATTCTTTCGTGTTTCTGTATTCTTTTGTTGAAAAATTGCTTGTGTTCAATGATTTATTATAACTGAATTACTTCTTTTTCTATTCTAAAATTATTAACTTATCAAAGGGAATTAAATATTTTTATTAAAATTTTCCATAGTTCCACAAACAGTTTGTGAAAGTTTCTTATTTTAGATGATACAAAACATAGTATCATACATAGTATCATATCATGGTTATACGTAATATCGAATGTAATCAATAACTAGAAATGACTGGTAAATATTTTCACTATTCTAACACACTGTTGACTGTCACTCTTTTACCGTCACTGCAATACTTGTTTGGTTAGAGATTATTTCTGTAGCTGAAATCGCGTATTGTGCCGAAAATCGTTCACTAGAAGGTTGAATATAACCAAACCAATCATAGTTCGTAAGAGGCCGTTAATTCTTTAGCCCGATATCATAGTTACTAACATGCTGCTTGGCCAAAGTACCTTCGGTGCTTGAAGAGGATGTCTCGTGGGCGTTCGCACGTTCAGAGAAGGACTTTGGCCGTGCAGGAGGTCGCATGTGTCAAGTCGACGTGGCCATTAACTGATTTCAATGTTTCAATATTGCATACCGTGCTCAAGCAGTCCTACGTAAGTGAGACTACCTGGGGTCGATACCGGCGAATGCGCCTCATCTCAACTAACCGAACTAATTGTTTGCTCCAATTTTCAGGAGACGACAACCCCCTATGATGTAGTACCTTCCATGAGGCCCGTGGTGCTGGTAGGACCATCGCTCAAAGGTTACCAAGTGACGGATATGATGCAGAAGGCACTCTTCGATTTTCTCAAACACCGTTTCGAAGGAAGGTCTGTCAAGACTCTTTATATATGTCTTACGTAGTCTGACCTTTTCTTATTACTAATAAAAAAAACAAATAGCTATATATCAATCTTAATTGTAAACAAGTTTTCTTTCTCATACTAGTAAAGAAAAAGAAACATCCATTCTTTTTATATGTATCTTTAAGTAACTAAATCTGATTTAATCTATATACAAGGTATTACTGTAACAATATGTGCACATTAAATATGTCGTGACAGTTTAAATATAAAAAATTAATATTTAAAATTTGTATTATTTATATTATTAACATAACAATAAATTAGGACTGATAAAAATCAGTGCTGTAATTAGCGTTGACCAATTACAGCGTTGATTCTCATCAGTCCTAATTTTTCCTTTTTTGTTATTGTGTTAAATAGAAGAAATCTAATATGTTTTATTAATTATTATATTATTAATTTTACTAAAAATTATTTATTGTTACAGAATTATTATCACACGAGTAATGGCGGATATATCATTAGCAAAAAGATCCTTGCTGAACAATCCAACTAAAAGAGCGATCATGGAGCGAACATCTAGCAGGAGCAGTTGTTTAGCAGAAGTCCAACAAGAAATCGAAAGAATTTTTGAACTTGCCAGGACGCTACAGGTTTGTAAATAAAATATTATAATATAAACCTTTTAATTTAAATTTAATTAAATATTTATTTTAATTCTACAAAGAAATTTTCCATAAATAATTTAAACACAATAAATTAATTTATGTCAACTAAATTAATCGAACATCTCTAATATGCAATTTTAGCTAGTCGTGTTGGACTGTGACACAATAAATCATCCGTCGCAGTTGATGAAGACTAGCTTAGCACCCACGGTCGTTTATCTAAAAATTTCTTCGCCAAAAGTTTTGCAAAGATTGATTAAGACCCGAGGAAAATCCCAGATACGTCATCTTAATGTACAAATGGTGGCTGCCGAAAAGCTAGCACAGTGTCCGTTAGAGATGTTTGATGTTATCCTAGACGAAAATCAATTAGAGGAAGCGTGCGAACACGTTGCCGAGTATCTTGAAGCCTACTGGAGGGCGACGCATCCTCCAGATTTTTCCACGATACCTCGCGCCGTGACAGCACCTGATGCATCGACGGATACGTACCCTCAACGTGTGCCATCAGGTATCACGATTGTTTCGATAAGTTGAAGATCATTCATTACATATGTGTTTAAAGATTTATAGATTTGCATATCAAGAGATTCACAGAGAAAGAATGGTTTTGCTGAAGTTTTATATCTAAAAATTTAGATAGATACAGATTTGAAAATAATTTTGTTGAACTATCGAAATAATTATGTAGAACGCTTAAGCTGATTGTTAAAATATTAAAATTTTTTGCAGCATTGCTCATTATGCTTAAGTTTTCTAATTATTTTGATGACTCAACAAAATTATTCTAGATCTCTATCTTGTTACATTTTTAAATATTTCAGCAAAACCCTTCTTTCCATGTTTTAAACTCATGGAAATCATGCAAATAGAAAATTCTAAATTGGTCATATTTTTGTCTAGTACAAATAATAATGGAATTCAGGACAATAGAAAGATTTTAAGTAGCAAAATATAGCCAATATTTCAATCATTCGACGATGATTTAGTGGAAACTATCTAAAATCATTGAGACACAGGAGCCAATGTAAAATCGGCGGTGATTTACAATGTCATTTCTGGCAGAGACATCGTCGTATTGACGCAAATCAATGCATAATATGTAGATTGACATTTTTGGCACTATCAGATTTGTCTACGAAAATACTTAGCTTAATGTTTAAAATTAACTGAAGGTTAATATTGGCTAATCGAAATATTGGCTTTGAGAAAATTGTTGTATTGATCATAGTATCTCGGGAAAATAATTTTAAGAGACATTATTAACACATCCCTCATTATCTCATTTCTCGCAGATTACAAATTAATAGTATTAAAGTTCCTTTTTGACACAGATCGATAAAAATCGTCGTTCTATCTTTCTTTGCATTTCATAAGTAACAAAGATGGAAAGATACTTGTGTTGACTTGTGTCACTAAATGAAAGGCACTTTTATAATTTTCTATTCAACAATGTAACTGCTATATACAACATGTATTATATTGTTTATATTGTTGAGTAGGGAAATTGTAATATTGACATCATTTTACTGTTAATTTGTATTCTGCGGATTTAATACCGTATAATCCAATTATTTGTGTCTCAAACTCGCATTTTTCAAAAATCCTTCACTCTTGCTTTCTAGTCCTATCAGTAATCTAAGATTCAATTTTGTCACTAACAATCGATTCTTATCCTCTCAGGTGCTTCTCATGAGACTTACTATCATCGAAGAGGTAACCCAATATTTTCCTTAAACATATTTTGCACTTTCGTATTCCTTATTTGTTGTATTCCTTCATTTAGTATAGTTTGCTAATTGTGCACATTGTCGTCGCATGAAATCATTTTAAAATAATTTAAAAAACAAATTACTTTTTAAATATTTAATTAGAAACAATTAATGCAAGTTAATATAGTAGATGACCATTATGAGATCTATGCATCTATTATTATTACTGATGTTATATATGTTTAAAAATGTCTATTATTTTATTGTAGCATGATATTAAACTTGCATACGTTAAATATAGCAATTTCTCGCACGATTTATTAATGTTTTATGTTTTTTATTTTTTCATAATAGTTTCAAAAAGTTATTACAGTATTTTCATTATTTTTATATAACATCAATTTTTTTAATTATATGAGATTAATACTTATACATTATAATGCAATTTAAATGTGTATTATAAATGCACTTACTTATTCTCTATAAATAATTACAATAATTTTTTATTTATATACATTATATATATTTCAGCGTTACGTATAATTTTATTAATAATTTATATATGTAATTATGTAATTATGTACTAATTTATGATCTCTAACAACCTACAATATTAATTTCTAACTCCGCATTCTATTTCACACATCCACCGGAGAAGCAATGCTGTTGATTAAAAATGTCATCATTCGCATAATCGTTTATTCATCAAATCAAAATATCATCTTATCCTGACGTTATATTTCTTTTCAGCCGCAATATACGGATCAAACGTACGGGTCGATATGAACTTGTACCCAGTGCAGTAAGACCGAGGCGCGTTTCTTTTCCGTTAGTGCGAATAAATTTTTTATTTGTGTAATCGCTTCCCCCAATTATTTTATATAATCAGCAGAAACTTTCCTTTCTCATACTTGATGTATTTAATCATTAAATATATATATATATATATATATATATATATATATATATATATACTACTTACTTTATTTATTATACTACTTACTTACTACTACTACTACTACTTATTTATACTACGTACGTACTACGACGGTACGTTCGTTACTTTTACTT
>NW_012130081.1:630659-676406 GCF_000143395.1 Atta cephalotes | reverse complement strand
AACTTACTTCTTCTAATTACTAGTNTTATATACTAATATATATATATATATATATATATATATATATATATATATATACGCTTACTTTATTTAATTGCAACTTACTTCGTACACATTACGCTATTTATCATCGATCACGAGTGCTTTCTTTATTAATTTTATTTACAAGATTTCTTTATTAATATTAAATCTAATTAAAATATTTTAAAGAAAGAGGAAATACTTTAAATAATTTTTCAATATCTTTAAATAATTTATCAAAATTTTATTTAAATATTTTATTCCTTGAATTTTATATAAGTAAGTATAGACGTTTATAAAAACGACGCGCATGTAGATGTTTTTTAGTGTCCGAGGAAAGTATTAATATTTGTCTTTCTGTAAATATTACATATGATAAAATCTATTGATTTTTTTTTAATATTTAAGTGATTAATTTATTCTTTGATTTTATTTTACGCAAATTAAGAATATTCAAAAATTTTTTGTTAAGTCTACGTGTTCTTAAATGTCAATGTGACGACAAGGATATTACGTGATTGCGCTTGCGCAATTGCGTAATTTTTGCGAGACAAAAGTCAATAAAGCTATACCCGATTTTCCCGAATAGCACAATTCATTGGCGAAATATTGGTTAAACATTGGCATATATACATTGGGGATATATTGGGACAATGTTACGTCGATGAATTGTGTTACTAAGGTTACTTCTTTTTTATTTATTTTCTTTGCAAATATAATTTTTAAACTTCGCCGTACTATCGTTGGATGCAACATATAAAAAACAATTTCAGCCACGAAACTGTCGCGAGGACACGCACAGATTATTAGTTTTGTTGTTGTCAGCAACGAGCTCTGACTCCGATGTTCTGTTTGTTTACGTGTAAAAGTGGAGGCGGTGGCTGCCACGGGAGTCATCCGAAAACACAACTAGCAACTTGGTCGCGGTAACCAAGAGACCAAGATGAAACAATCGAGTTAAGAAGATCCGAGCGCGGGACATACCTGTCATTGTGCGGCCGTTTCTACTTCCTGCTTCATCGCGGATGCAATTTTATGCGGCATAAACCGGCCAAATTGTGCGCTTCGGCCCGTGAATATTTAATTCTGGGTGCGGATGCGATTGAAAAAATTAGAGAAACTATGTAGGAATACCTTTGTAAAGGCGCGTTGTAAGTACAGATGGGTTTGGTGCATGGGCCCGGAAACACGGAACCGACCCGATTTTATTTCTCTCAAGGAGAGAAAATGATTTATGATTCCCATTATTTTACTTTTCTTTACACGGTGGAATAACTAGTTCGCCACAGAAAGAGCAATCAAAGATTATATCTAATATGTAAGATTTTAACATAAATTATAATTCAAATCTTATTCTGAACTTTTTCTACTTAAAAGATTATTATTAAATGCAAAAAGGCGAAAATATCTTCTAAATTTCAACTGTAATCAATTTTTAACATTTTTTCAATTTTACTACATATTTTACTATATATTTTATTTCATCATAAAGAAAATAAATTAAATACTTTTGCATACAAATATTTGATTTTTATTTACGACATAAAATTTATTATAAAAGCTTTTCATATAATATTTTATTAATTTTAAATATTATTAATATCATTGTAGTTATTTGATTGCTGTATTAACGCAATTACGCCACTGACATTTACTTCATTTTTTTATTCCTATTCCAATAAAATTTTTTTTGGCTAAACTTCTGGCTACAACATATTTTTTATTTAGTTGCAAATCACTTAATATCTTTTCTTTAAAATTAATATTCTATACTTTATTATTTATAGCAAGCATTATTTTTTAATAAAACAATAAATAAAATTTTATAAATTATCCTACATTTTTAGTCTGATTTTAACGTGTCTAATCTACTCTATAAAATAATTGATATTAAAATTTATTTATTTATTGAAATTTTTAATATGTCACGAAGTCTAGCCTTATACATATTCGTTTTATTTGATAATGTTGTTTCGTAAGCCCTTCACCAACCCTTCTCACATAGAATAGGATTATAGAATAGAGATTATCTAACGTTAGAAAGAGAGATATTAACGACGTAGCAGCGTGAGTCGAGAGGACAGAAGTGAAGGAATTCTTTAATCGTCGTAGATCTTACGCGATTTATATCGTCTCGTATAATGTATGTTCAAGATTGTATCAATATCGATAAATAAACGAGTACATTCTTCTACTTCTCGATTTCTGCGCACCTGCGCAACGATAGTTCGAACGTCGGAGTCTTTGCGCCGTACCTTCTTTTTTTATTTAGTCTTTTTTTTTTGCTTAGAGCTTGCATGGATTAAGTAGCATGAGATGTTGGAATGATTTGGCTGAAATCTCATCCTTATTGCTCACATCAATAATCATTCAGGATCCAGATATTTGTTTTTACGTAGGGTAGAGTTTGAGTGATGTAGATTCTTTGAGAATTCTTTGCGGTGAAATTTGTACAGTCGATAATTTCTTAATATAAAAAAATTTGATTTTAATAAAAAATTTAAGAATAAAAATAAAAAAGCTTTAATTATATATAAATACAATTCGATGTCTTATAGCTAGCATATTTATGACAGACATTATCATTTTGATTTGCCTCTCTTTAATTAAAAATCCGCATTAATGATTATATCACTTTTCAGTCATTACTATTAGTGAATCTGTTCTTTAAGAAAACGATAAGGACAATAAAATTTGCGAAAAATCACAATTTTGTTTGAGCAAGTCGTGTAGCTATCACTTTGTAAATTACAATCTAATCTTTCTTTGTTTCTAATTCAGGAGCTAGAGATGAGTCAACGAGAAGATCACGAATGGATCGGATGGATCGAAGCGAACGCATGGATCACGAGTATGGCGAGGAAGAACATAGCATCGATTATGGCAGTACTTTGAGACGTCGCAAACAGCATGACTCGAGTCTTAATGCTATTTAGGAGCTGGGGCCCCGGGGCCTGTCGCTTCAGCGCTGTCCCCATCTGCGCACCACCGCCCTTTAGCGGGCTCGCCTCCCGGTAACGCTACCGAACGCTAGGAAGTGCGCAACGCTACCTCGCGATAAGATCGCTGCGCTCTGTTAGTGGGGCTGTTTCCTGTTGCGTTACTCTACGCCAGCGATCGGCATCAGATGCAACTTTCAGCCAGATTTTCATATCGACGCCCACTACTCTTCTGAAGAACTTCAATACGCTATCACTCGCCAGCAGCGTGCACGTTAATCCCGGAAAACAATTTGCGCTTGCATTTTTATTCGTGCTGCCAACAAAAATATATATATATAAATTGAAATGTAAGATTTTAATTGCTTCTTAATTAGAGAACACAGATTTAGTTGCGAAACGTAACTGTTGGAAAATTTTCTGGCATGCTTTAAACATGCATTCTTATCTTCCGAAAGTTCTTGCGTTTATAATGATACACATTTATATTATACGCTGCTATTATTCCTTTTTACACTGTTGAATACTTTGATAACGTTCGCGATTAATTGTATAATTACATTTTATTAATAATGAACAACAAAGACGGTTTTCATCATAGAACTTCTACTTCTCTTTTTCTTCTTCTTCTTCTTCTTCTTCTTCTTCTAATATGCTACTGATCATCAGAGTAGCGTGCAAGTGTTATCAAAATAAGTTCATTCCGATAAATCTACATTGTTTATCGTCAAACTGCAAAGAATCGAAAGCAAAACCGCTGTTATTACTAAATTTCATTAACACTATAAATTCCATTATTAACATTATAAATTCCACAATTCGCATATATTATCTATTTATAAAAGCATATTTTCATCTTTGTACGTCGTGTCTTCGCCAATTAATGCCCCAATCAATATCACGAACGTGTATCACTCTGGCGATGTCATTCACAATTGCAGAGTTATGCTATAGTCATTGATCATACCAACTATCAAACTATTCTCACGCACAAATACCATCAAGTTGTACTTACCTGATGACGTATGCTTAAGGGCTCTGTTGTGTGTTATATAGAGGGAACATGTCAACCGCTCATTATAACAATTAAGCGTACTATGCCAAATGTATCAAATGCTCACCGTAATAATTACTGGCCACGACAAAGTGCACGCATCGTTTTGAGATGCACATGATATCGTACATAACATCTTTTATGCTACTTTATACAAAAGAAAGATAATATTATGGATTAATACTGTAAAAGAAAATACACACATTTGACTGCATTCGGTACTCCTCGTTAAAATATACTCAAAGTCGTTCACCAAATCGACACTATGCATTTTTCATATGAAGTATTATAGAACTTATTCTCGAACCTTTTTCGAAAGTTTCACACGCAATTAGGAAGAAACTCGAAAAATTTTCTGAACAATTCGATCTCATTTTCATAATCTTTACATAATTTAAAATTGTTTTTAATCAAAAAATTTGCGAATATACATTCTAATCAAAAATCTTCTTATATACACACACACATATATATATATATATATATATATATATATATTCTACACACTTCTACATCTTCGATGGACTCTTTATAAACACAAATTATTTGCCAAACTAAAATTATTACGATAAGGGTGAATTTCTTTTAATATTTACGTGCGATTTTCCAATTAGCGAGTTTTTATCGCTAATAGTTAAGGGTTCGAGCGTAGTTTAACGATCGTTTAAACAAATTATCCCAACAGGAGTTCTACAGCCGATTCGAAATAATCTTCCGGTGTCCTTGTCCATTGCAGTATAAGCAGGACAAATTCCCCATTCGCGGAATCAGCTCAATGACACTAGTAGACGCGCGAGAAAATCGCGTGGGACGAGGAGACCAAGATAGAAAGTGACTCGAAATAGAGTGAAAAGAGCCCTGGGGCCTTAATCCTTGCACTGACTCCTCCCGGGCCCTAAAACCAAATCTTTATGTCGAATCGGCGATCGACGATCGACGCGGTATCGAATATTTCTTATGAAACAGAGATTTCACTTCTCTCATAGAATTTAATTATAAGAAATGATAATGACCACTATAATTCCAATTGAAAAAAATTAATTAATGATTATCTAGAGAAATAATCTATGATCGATTGAACAGCTAATTTTATTAATAGCTAAATCATTTAATAATCAAGATAAAAAAAAGCTTTAATAAAATTTCGCAGCTGGTTATAAATATATTAATTTGATCGTCGATCGTGATAGCCAATGTAGTTAGCGTAATTTTACAATCGCTGAAAAGCGATTCGTGATAAACAGGTAACCTTGAATTTGATCGTGGAAATTGAAACCTATCGTCGATCGCGACGGCGGACGTAGCTGAAGCGATTTTAACGATCGACGTAGTGACACTTAACATCAAAATTAGACAAACTAATGTAAAAACAAAATTGTTCTTGGAGATGTTTTTAATTTACGAGACAACAATGGTTCGAAATTAGAAAAAGATATCAGTGCGCTGAACACATGAAAGTTTTCGATTTTGATTAAGCGTGTCAACGACCTAGTGCGTCGCTTTATGATGCGTTTATAGGTTTATACATTTTGCTGAAGCTATGCGAAAGTATACGTAATACACACACACACACACACACACACACACACACACACACACACACACACACACACACACACACACACACACACACACACACACACACACACACACACACACACACACACACACACACACACACACACACACACACACACACACACACACACACACACACACACACACACACACACACACACACACACATTGCACATCAAAGAAAACGATTTGTGTATATGTTAATACATACATAATAATATATATATGTTAATTGTACACACAAGTGACAATTCCATCTGTATCACTTGTGACAAATTTTAATTAAGATAAAAAAAGGTTAAATAAGATGTTTAGCAGAGATGTGAATAAAATCTACTTGGCTTTTCTAAGGATAATTATAGACTGAAATGAATATAATTTAAAATATAATATTATATTTTTCAATGTATATGTTACATGAATCTCATTCATTATCTTGATATACATTATTTAATTCGCAAAATATTTGATTTATTTTGGAAAAAATATTTAGTTGAAATAATTCTGAAAATCTAAATTATTCTTTTATGTGATAAATATTCTATAATTTATTCACATTTTGCATCAATGGCGTTATGTAAATATTGTAAGAAGCCTTTAACCATTACCATTCAAGTTTTCATTCACGCAGCGTTGATATGTTACAAATCGGCATCTAAGAAATACTACTAATTAAATTTTTAATTTGTTTTTTACAAAGAATATTTATTGTATCATGAAACTCTTAGTACGTGATATTGCTCATTGCGTATATCTTGTCGATTCCAATCTATGGAGCGATCCGATCGACAGTGGTAAAAAAATAGAAAGAGGTTGATCCAAGCACATACGCGAAACATTTCCTGTCTAGGGATGCATTCCGTTTTACGTATGATGCATCATTTATCCTTGTTGTTCATCGAATGTTAAATAAGGATAAATAATGCATTATGTGTATCATGCGTGAAACAGAATGCACCCTAGGACAATATGATTAAACTATATTTTCGAAAAAATAAAAATAACACTTGATGCAAATAAAACGTACAAACATCTTAAGGCGTTCTCGCAGCCAAAATAGCTCGGAATAGATCATCGGCATAAGTCATTATTTAGGATAATTAATTAAGAACTTTTCCTATATACTAAACGCGATGGTGCATGCACTTTTGAGTAGCGATATTCTATATTGTATATGTTGCTGTGTAAACTAGGCGCGGGTAATGTTGAACTGATTTTTATAGTTCTTTCGAGAATCGAGTATTAGCTATTCTTTATTTATATAAGGATAAAAATTGTTTAAAAATACTATTTATTTATGCTTGTTTTATTTTAGTCGTCGTAATTTAAAAGGCATAAGTACATTTGACACATTTCTTATTGATACATTTATGAAAACTGCGAAATGTCGAATTGTAATTTGAATATCGCATAGATTATTTCGGTGCTGGGTTGTTTGCTATTTAAACGTTAAATACGGATCGACAAAAAATAATGTTTTGAAAACTGTTTTGTGATTTAATAATAATATAAAATATTCTTAACTGGTATCAATATTTTGAATATTTTTTATTAACTTATAAAATTTTTTGAAGGAAGAAAATAATAAAATTTTTCTTTAATCTTTCATATAAATTTTATAAAAACTTAAATTTAATTTAAACCGCATTTATATCTCCATGCTTATCGATAAATGCGCACATTTATTACTGAGATTCTGTAGTATATATAAAGTAAACTGTATATATATGTATTAAGTGTGCGGATATATTGATAAAAATGAAGTGTGAATACGAATTTTATTTTTGCCAAAGAAGAAAAAGGACACTAAACTGTGATTGAACTAATTAGGATATTATTTTGCAAACTACTAACGCAAAAAATTCAATTTTGCCGAGAAATATTTATAGCATATAACATCTTGTTGTGCAATCGATTGGTACCAATTAAGATATCTATTATGAAAAACGTGAAACATGATTTGCGCATGCTACGATGTCCGTTCATCTTTTTTAATATTTAAATCTTAGATAGGTATATATATATATATATATTTATACGGAGATTTGCCTCTCTTTGAAGCATCTCGAAGCTTCACATGAGATTTGGTGCCGACAGGAATTATCGCGCCAATATCGCTTATCAGAGTGTTGAGAATGTAAATTTTATCTTAGGAAGAAATTTTGTAAAAAGAGTTACAGATATAAATATCTAACGTCGAGCATTTAAATAAGAAAGTTGAGAACAACAGAGAAGTTCCAATTCTTTAACAATTAAAATATAAAATCATCGCTGAATCTTCTCGATGTGAAATTTTCATAACATTATTGCAAAACGAATTCGAATGCAAAATATATTTCAAGATAATTAACCATGAAATTCATTTTGCAGCCTAGATTTGTACATATTAGATAAATACGTTTCGTCATAATTGCTGTGAATCTATATAAAAAATTCACGCTGTTTTTTGCTTCCAACAATAAGTTCATTTCCTATAAATTAAATCCCAAGGAAATGCGAGTATGAATATTCTGGATATAAAGAAATCCGCTTAACTTCAGATGTGCTTATAAGTAGTTGTTTAATGAGAAAAAACTTTCAGACATTTATTATATTTGTTTCAGAAAGGAACAATTATTAATATGACGTAAATATATTGTTTATTTATTATTAAAATTTAGTGATTATATTTTTTGGCAATCTACTTTACATATTTTTATTTCCTGTTCTTTTATTGTTAATTTAATTTGTTTTGCAATAATCTGCAAAACAAATTTTTGTTGTATGAATGATATTTTGCAGGAAATAAATTTAAAGCATATTGACTGGAATAGATTTCACATTCTTTAAAAGAATTTAATATTGTAAAGTCAATTTATACATATTATAGCAAAATTCTCTATAAAGCGGTTTTCTGCAGATCGAAAACACCGTTCAATTGATTGATTGATTCTGCTTGTTCGTGATCGAAAGTCCGAACAAAGTGAACTATAGCTATAGTTGTGCAAGATGTAATATCTTATAGATATTTTTTAATTATCAAGATGAAAATTTTTATAATATTTTGTAACTCCTCAGGATATAAGCAGCGATGAAAATTTACACCATGAGTATATTAACTCATATACGTACACATACGCATCTACATATACGGAAACGTTCCTCTAGAGGAAGTGCATCTGCGGTGAAAATATTTGATTTGAATTTAAGGTTTAGCTGCTTCGATTCATCTGTTACTTTCTACATCGCTAATAATATTTCATAAATGTAACGCTCAAGTAGCGCCGAGAATTCAGCATGTATAGCTTGATGGAAACAATTCTAAAATACCTACATCCTTCGATCACAAGTGCTTAGATCGACGCTCGTAGTTTCCGTTTATAATATACGATTGATTCAAATCTGGTTGGAACGAAAAATCACGTCATCGAATTTTGAAACAAACAAAATTCTTCATAGAAATTCTCCAAATTTTTAAATTATTGTCTGTATGAAGTTATATATACAAAAAAAAATTTCGAATATCTTTTATTTTGCAATAATTTGAATCAAACAGAAACATTTTAGAGTATCAAATTTATCATGTTGATTTATGTCATGTTGTTATATTGTGAGTAAAAAAATTATTCAAAGAGTGTAGTCTCTCTCTATACACTTTTCAAATTAATTTTTTCAAGATTCGATGACTTGATTAAATGATTTGTGCATTTACATATAAAGAGTCCCGTCGCCTATAAGCGTTAGATAAGAAGCTTCGATTGAGGATGATCATAGGCGAAGCGGAACACTGAAAGTCGAATTGGGAACATACCAATTTTCTGAAGACTAAAATGATTCTACGAGTATCGACGTTAGATGAAAGAGATGAAGGCTGGAATACGCTATGAATCTTCGATATTGTGTGATAAACTTGCTTAAATTATACTTGCACCTAAATAGTTTCATAGGTGTAATTTTTATTTAAAGATATTTATAATATTGGTTGGTATAAATCTTGATAAAGTATAAAATATAAACAACCGAGATAGCATAAAATATTCTATAAATATATATAGAAATATTCTATTTAGATATTCATATTTATTTTAAAAAGAACATTTATAGAATGTTCCTTAGAATATTCGTAGAGTATAAGAATAAAAATATGTAGAATATTCTATAAAATATTGTACAAAATATTCTATTTATGTTCATAGAACATTTATAGTTGTGTAATTTGATATGATTATGCTATGAACATACTATGAATATTTGAAAACATTTCGTTTTGAGTTTCATACGAATATTCTTAATGAACATTCATAGAATGTTCACATGCGCTATCTGGGAGTAGTTAACATTTTATACCAACTATTGTTTACATTTTATACCGTCAAGTTTTGTAAACATCTTTAAATTGAAATTATCATTCAGACGATTTAGACACAAGAATTTGAATAAGTTTATCCTATTTGTTGTACGAATTGTGCGCGTGTAGGGCGCGAACTGACCTGATAATTGCATGAGATTTGGTTCGTTGGCTCGCACTGTGTGCATGTAATAATTATTCGCTTAGTTAGTTAATTACGGTATTGCATCGTTGACGGATGCTCCTAGTCGCTCTCATGCGATCGATGCGTTCGCTCGCAAAGTTAAGGATCCAAATATTTATTTGTTGGAACGGAAAGAGAGTTTAACGACTGATTGATGCTGTTTGATAATTGATAATTAAATTGCTTGTACGACTAAGTATTTTGTCGCACCGTGTGCACGCGGATTTGTAATTAGAATGATGGAGTTAAGAGATCTCTTTTAGCTTCGAATACATCAGATGAAAAATCTCGAAGCTATTCGCAGATCTAATTTGACATGACGACACATTATACAATGTGCGCAGGGATGTAAAATTTTAACGGATTCATCGTGGCGGAATCGTCAATGACGATCACTTTGATTGTCGTAACGATGGATTGCGGGAACGATCGAGAGACCTCTTTGGGACGACAAATTATTTTTGTTGATAGATTATACGTTAGAATAATTATTTGATTAATGCTTAGGGATTATTTGATTAATTCATAGCGCGTATTTGTAGAGTAATTCTAGGCACAATTACAATTTGATAATAAAATCCATTATGCGCGTAGATTTTTAAGAACGTTTTAAGAAGGATTTGTGGTCGATGTAGTAAACGTTATGGATTTTTATCGGTCTTTATAGCTTGCTCTTAATGCTGCTAATAGTCGTCGACGACGATTTCCCTCGTTCGTCCCATCGACGTGTTTATTGAATGTAATCCTATGGTTGGAAGGTCCAAACGAGGATTGAGCATAGGCCTTAGGTGCCCTTGCAATAAAAAAGCGAGAGAAACATTTGGCTAATGCAAATCCTCTCAGTATGATTAAAATACTATGAAATGTTCTATCCTTGTATCGAGGCTTACGGCATAATATTGTTGATGGTGTAACGCGGTTTCGAAAGTATATCTATATAGCGAAAAGAGGAAATGCGGTGTAAGACTGCTACAGCGTTATATATCGGCTCGAATTGATGTGTTTTTTTATTCTTAAGTAAATATAAATTAAGGTAAAGTAAATTTTATTATAAATCAATGATAGTTCAAAATTCTCTAGTTAACGTATTACGAAGAGTAATCTACATTTAGATATTATTAATTTGTAGCTTTTTATAAGTACTTAAAAAATGCAGTATAGCTTTTTTGTAAATATGTTATTGATAGTTGTTAATTAATAGTTATTTAAAACAGAAAGAAGTTTCGAAATAAATATTGATAGCGCGAAAGCATAGCTTCTTTAAAAATACTAACATATATTGTTAAAGAATTCACGCACGTATCACGAGAGAGACATCAATTCGGGCCGACTAGCGTTTGTACGAGGATTAGATGCAATTCTGGATCGCGTGTGTAGGAATCGTTAAAAAAAATGATAAACTTCGTGCACGCGCGAGCGTCCTCGATAATTCCCTTTTGTGGCTGGTTCGTCGGATCAAAGATTTTCTCTGTATATTGTCTATATTATTGTCACACAAATGCGCGATCAGCGTCGCCTACTGATGAACGCGTAAATATTTTATAGCACGTGGTAGAATGCTCCACGTGATCCACCCGCGATCCATCCGTTTTTCTTAAGAAGAGAAGTTTATTTCACTATTGTTGCACCAATAATGAGGAAAGCGAGAGAGAATGAGAAAGAGAGAAATAGAAAAATAAAATATTTGTAAATTATTGCGTTGGATTGTGTCATATATATATTATTCAATTGTACATCTAATTATAATGATCGTAAGATGACTGTACAGTGGATTAAGAAAAGAAGAGAAAGAGAGAAAGAATATGCATGCGTGCGTGAGCGAGCGAACGAGCAAATGAGAGAATATGGCTTGCGTATAATGCGTGTAGTTGTTTGGAGATGGAATTGAGACGTTTAATTAACGAGATGTTGTAAATTGTTCTATAGCAAATGTGAAAAGCGCTACGGCTATTGCAACGCGCTCCTCGAGAGTCCTCGAATAAACGCAGACGAGGACATCTCTCTTCCCGTTAGAATATCGATCTTTAAACATCTTTAAACGAGCGGAAGCTCGTCAAACGTTTCGGTGATTTTCAAGGGACGAGCTGCTCTGACCGTTTCGATGTTGATATGTCAATGCTGTGATGTTATCCTTTGATCTTTAAACAAGAAAGAAGCTATATTCCCAGCCCCCTGACACACCCCACCTACGTACCGATCCCTCTCCCCTTAATCCCTGAGAGATCCTAACAAAACAGAAGGAACCGTGAGATACCAAATATTTCTATTATTGTAATTCCACATAGCCCTTAAAATAGCTAGATTTTAATCGTATTTAATGTAAAGATTATTATTGTTACATCTCAGTGATTCTTTCCTTCGTCAGTGATGTTTTGGAGAGACGAAAAGCGAAAGTAAAAACGGGGAATGCGACAAAGCATATTTTAAAAATCATTACAGTGGACGGCCGATTGGTTCTCTCCCGTACGTCACTGGTACCCGAATTCCTACATCTGTCGCATTTGTAAATAAAAATTTTTATCGTCACATAACATTGAAACAATTTGTATTTTCCCTAAATTGTTTTTGATCAACAGAAAAGTATTTTGATGATGTGATATATTAGATAAACAAAAATTTGAAAAATAATGAAAAGAAATTTTTCATGCAATAGATAAAAACCTTTATCGCATAAAAAGAAAATAGCATAATTTATTGTATAATTAGAGCACTAAGATTTCATCGTGAATCTTTTCAATTGTTATTTATGTATGTAAAATTGGTTTTATATGCGTTGTTGCTACTATTTAGTAAAATCTCTTTTTTATATTATTTTTTGTATTGTTGAGGAAATGACGAGTTCAGGTGAAAGTGGCTTATTGTAAAATTTTATAAATCTAAGTTATAATTGAAGGGCTCGATACAAAAACCGATCAGCTTTATTTTTAAAACTTACTACAATCTTAACGAAAACCTATTTTATCAAGTACATTTTGCAAAATATTTTACGAAAATTGTTGAAATATGTAAAGAATATATTTTCGGAGTTGTCGGAGTTCGTTTCTTATATCAAAAGATGCAGAATGTTTAATACGTTAAATCTACTCGAAAATTAAAATTCGCCAAAAAAATGGAGCTGACCGATTTTTACATCTTAAATTGGGTTCTTCAATTGTATATTCAGGCAAAATAAAAACATAGAGAATAATTTAGGACACATGAATTATTATTCGTATTCTCTCCTATAAAATATAAACGGACAATACAAAAAGATATTTACATTTTATGTAGGTACATTAATTCGACATATAAGCGTGACGTGAAGTCATCCTATCGACACACATCGCTACGCTGACGACATACATATCAAAGACTCCAATAGATAAATGCACATTCGGCTGCCGTATTCGACACACGTGTGTGTTACTCTACGCTTTTATATACGTATCGTACCGAGAAACTCTTTGGTAATAAAATATTAAACGCACTGTAGTAAAAAGATATAGCTTAATCTTCATTCATTTCCTCTGTATGTGGAAACAATGAAGTCACGCGAATCACTATTATCGCGTAATTTTTAAAGCATTTCGAACAATTTCAGATGCGATAATTCAATGCGATAAAATTGTTTACCTTTGCGATAGCGAGAAAATGTGTTTACAATCGTAAGCCAACTTGTTTGACGTATTGCAAATTACATTTTTGTAATCATTGCAATAGGAACGATAAATGTATACCTATATATCATTGAAAGTGATTATTACAATTTCTCACGGTAATTCAAATCAATTATAACGGCAAAATATATTATAACGGTGAATGTTAATTATTTCCCGTTTACGTGTAGGAAATATACGACAGGTATCCTGTTTAGTCGGATTGCACGAAATTTTGATTAGATGAAATTGTTAATAATTTAAAATCGCGTTTTTAAACGAGCTTAACTAAATGCTCTTTACGTACTTTTTACATTACATAAATAAATAATATTATTTCTTTCCTTATTAATCATCTTTTGCGCGTCTTAAATCGCTCCACATGAAGTCTTATTTTCGAGTTATGCAATCATGATTTTATTGACGTCTATCGACTAATATTACAAAAAATATAAAACAATTTATTATCAAGGTATCGACTTGATATTTCTTTTTTGAACATAAAACGAATGTTTATAAAAATTATCGAAATCTTAGAGTCTTTCAGACTCTACACATTTATATAAATGCAAAAGAACATATTATTTATATGTATATATATATATATATATATATATATATATTTATATGTGTATATATATACTACGTATCTAAAATTTTATACGTCTACCTTTGGTACAATTTCCCTCACTAACTAAATATCGTAAATTCTCTTTGTTCAGTGTTATCAGCCTTTAGCTGAAATACAAGTAGAAAACGAGCATTTAAGCATTGCAATTTAATCTCTTCCTTGAATTTTAAAAAATTTCTATTCATTAAAATATTAATCAAATAACGGTCGCCGAAAATTATCATGTATTTTTCATATTTCTTTAATGAACTTCATCAAATTATTATAGCAGAATTAAATCAAAATGAATAAAAGCAACGATAATTCGAATGTACATTTGTAACAAAAGAAGGCAAGCTACCTTTTTAAATAAAAATCAAAGGTACACGTTGCTCGCGCCTCATAGTGCTCATAATATTTGACGTTTAAACATTACATAAAGACAAATGCTATCAAACAGTTGCAATATGCGTATGTTTCTCGTATCTTCAACGAGTTTCTGGTAACTCTGACCGTTTTCGCGATCGACACAGCTTCTTTCAATTTCTATCGTGTTTACGATTTCTTATATAAAAAGATAATTTTCGTAATCGGCATAGGAAGAGGCAGTCAAGTGTTTTGTTGAGAGCGGCGTCGACGGAACGCTCTGTGGAAATTGCTGCAACCGCGGCAGCTGTACTTGCGGAAGATCTGTTCCGTGGGTTACGACGATTCGTGACGTCTGACTGATAGAACCTAACGACGATGAGTGATGTTGATCTCGATGAATAACGTTATTATTGTTGTTATTTGCGGTAACGCTGTTTTTTCTAGCGAGATGATGTAGGCCCAAATGATTGTTGTTTTCGATTCTTGTATTGTAATGGATAGGAAGATTATCCTGGAGATCCAGCCTCGACATCGCCATGGTAATGCTTGAGTCTGATGCCCACATACTCTGAAATGACGTTGGATTATGTAACAGATTTGACTTTCTATTAAGCACTTATGAATAATTCTGATGACAGTATAATTATACGAATTGGATTTTACGATTATAATTTCTTTGTTTGAAAGTGTAATGTCTCGTACCCTCTGCTCCTTAGAAATTGATGGTAGAGAAGCTGATTCACTACAGCTTATATAGACAAAGCATCATAAATAATAACTGTAATACATTCTTTCACGAATATTTTCCAATTAAAGTATAATATCAAGAATTAATCTAATTATATTTAATCAAATATTTTTGCAAAAACTTACATTAATTACTAATTTAATGAATTTACTATCACATACCCTCCGCCTATGTTGATTATAATCTGGATTACGCCTAATGCGAAGATGCCGATCCGCACTGGTCCATCGTTGCGTGACCTTGAGTGGAGAATCATCGGGATGTAATTTCCTTTGGTACTCTTCACCTTCGCAGACCTCGTAGAGAGAGAATTGCTCCACCGGTTCCTTGGAGCTATAGCAACTTAGCAGCATTTGGATCAACTCGTCTACGGTGGTCTGTTCCGAGACCAGAAGGCTTTTGTACTTAGACTGCGAACAATAAACCGAGTTTACTCACAATTACTGCAATACAGATTGAACCCCTTTTTAAGTAAAAATTTTACTACCGCTCTAAATACTTTGAAAAAACTTAAATAATACTTTTGGAACTATTAGTTTTTAAAATATATAGATACTATATTATGCGAGAAGTAATTTAGCAGTAATTGTATATTACTTAAATATATTACTTAAATATATTTTCAGACTATTTAGTGTTTATAGGATAGAAAATATATTACAAAAAGCAATTTACAATTTATTATAAATTACAAATTTCTTTTACAAGAATGTTTCTTATACATACAACATTTTACATTAGAATTTATATATTAAGATGTAGTCTGTTTTTATTTTGTATGTATAAGAGTAAATATTTATTTACCCCGGACATGAGTGCGCTGTCGTATATTTTGATAAGTCCGCCACGGTGTGTCTGCAACGAAAACCTGCAACAAAGAGGAGACATATATAAGCACATAAGTTTATGCATCAGAGATTCCATAACAACGGCAGAAGACGGTGAGTTCAAAGGACACCATACCGAGCGTTATTTCTATATAAAAGCATCGGTTTGCGTCGGGACAAACGTTCTCGTCCTGCTCTATTACGCGTAGTCGCGCCGGAAGTCTCAGACTGCCGAGAAAACATCGGTCGCGTCAGAATTCCGCAAATAAACCCGTTCTAATCATCAAAGAACTTCACATTCAAACATTCTTTTTATAAGTGAGTTGTGATAATATTTTTCATCCACTATAATGCCGTATTGTATCGCAACTACGTTGCCGTATCATTCAGCATTACGATGCGTACTTGGTGCGCGTGGAATCTCAAAAAACGTCCTCATATTTCTTCACAACGATCTATAACATTTACAGCCACTATCAAAATTCCTTTTTGTTTCGTAATCGAGTAGTCATATTTACATTTCTTATAAATATCAAAGATTTACAGTGACCCACACGACCACTTGTGTTCCAAGAGTTATATCAGTGAGCAACGAGAAGAACATCGAACCATTATTAATTCGTGCTTGGCGGCCTACGGGATGTGTTTATAGTTCGCGAATCCTGAAATTACGTCATGAAGCCGACCGAAACCGAAAGGGTCGGTGGTCAAGTACAAAGGCAGACAAAGAACGTACTTGGAATCGCCGCGAGGATGACAGGACTGCAGAACGGCTGGCCTCGCATCCTCGTCAAGGGGCAGGATGGTACGCACATTGGCCCTCCTCACGGTCACCTCCATGGTCAGATAAAACAACCGGGGGTCACGATGTCTCATGCGATATTTGTTCAGAAGGTTTTGTACGACTTCGCGACAGGTCGTCTCATAGGTGATGCTTAGGGTCTTATATTCGATGTCCGGTCGCAGGCAGTTGGCGTAGACCTTGATGGTGGTCTGTAAAGAAAATTGAAAATTTTCCATTAATATGAATATTTATATCAATAATGAATTATTTTATCCATTCTAGAGTCTTCTTTCTTAAAAATATTTCGGTCATTAATGTCTCGCTCTTGTCGGAAAATATATTATAAAAGGGGTAGAAATTCTTTCAGTTGTAAGCTAAATTCAGTAGCACAGGAAGACGACGTCCTGTTTTTGATGGTACAGTTAGTAAAAAAACGCGGGCCTTGACAATCAGTCCATAATTAACTCAGAGACATTGGCCACGCGCATGGCATAAAACGCTATCAACCCTTCCGATATGACTGGTTATATGGGGATGTGTGCACCGAAAATAAACCAGACACCAGATCACCCCATTCACAGATGCCACTGTGCGTAGGCATATGTTAACATCCATATTAATATCCGCTTACCGGATCTATGCAGATTTAGAATAACAAATATAATTTCGTCTAAAACAGCTAGCATATATAATAAAGACTGAAAAGGGGCAGACATGTGGAAAGAAAGAATCCATAAAATTGTTCATTTATTTAAATAACTCGATAAATAATTTTGTTATATTTATTGGGTATGAAACTTATTATATTATATATGCTACTGTTAATTTTCTTATGTTTGGAAAAATTCCATATGTATCCTATTATTTAAACAATTCATTTAACAAATTTTATTAACAAATATTAGCTCTTATAAATATAGCTCTTATAAATATAACAACACTCATCTCTGCATTAAAAGGAATTTCCCACCTCTTCAGCATTAAAGATGTTCAGGTGCCAGTGCCACAAATCAACGGCATGCCAGCTTGGTCGCGAACATATGTTTACACGTAAAGGGATCTTTTCTCGAAACGCGAATTTTCGTCGGTGAAATTTTACGAGTCAGTTGTATGCTTTTATCACTTTATCGAAAATCCTTTGATCCGATACGCACATCTCACGAGTATATATTCGAATGCGCTTTCACATTCAAGGAATAATTTTGCCAAAGTTTCATATAAATCATGAAATCGTTACAGGAAATCGTTATAGGAATCTGTGGGTTATGAAATCCAGTCTAGATCCGGTTGAGTCTCTATCGTGTGAAATAAACACGTTTTGATGACAATCATGGGATTATACCCCCAATCCTTTTATTATAATGTCAACAATAGCGTTCATTGCGTACTAGCAATCACGTATTGTGAGCTAAATTCATGGAGGTTATTATTATATTTTATCTTTTATTATAGACGCCGCGGAGGTTCCTCAAAAAATGACATCGTAGATGACTGATTTTCATAACTGAAAGAAAATGATTCGTATTTATTATTATTGAAGTTCTACCTTAAGACAAAGGCTATCGAATCTCTTGATGAAAGATATATAAATGTTGTTTTCTACATTTTTATTTTTTTTATTTGTTAGCGCGCTTGTAGAAGAAATACATTCAAATTGATATAAATTCGCTTCGAAATTCTCAGTAAAGTTTTACGATCGAGAATCGATAGGGAAACATCGGACCTAACAAGTGGTATCTTAACGAAGCCGAAGATACATAGCGTTGGTGTAAATACAACGCCTCGTATTCTTGTTATGTGTGTAACTGCAAAAAGATTTCCATCTCACCAGCAAACTTCGCACGGTTTCGCAGAAATTTCTTCACATGTGTAGATACAACGAAATTTCTGACTCAGCTGTTGGAATTCCAATACACTTACGTTAACGCGATTTTCAGTGCGTGTGCAATCCAATCTTTATACAGCTTTTTTCCTTAGTTACACCGCATCCGGGCAAGGTACAAAGATCATTATGAATCATTTATTCTAAGTAAATGACAACATTTTTTTTTCTTTTAAAATATTTAAGTAATATTTATCATTTTAATTGATTAAGATAAAAAGATAAACTCAAATTCTTTATTAAATATCAAAATTAAAAGTTTTATATGTATAGAAATTAATACACATAGTTGAATAAATTATTCAGTTATTACAACTATAAAATAGTTTATTTAATTACATATATATTAATTTCATATATAAAACTTATATAGTTATCACCATATAGTTACCATCATTATATTCTCTCTAAGTGTATATAAAATCAATATTTAGTATATAATTTAAAAGAACAGTTTTTTTATTAATTATCAAAATGAGAATTATTTATCAAAATGAGAAATTCATAAGCACAAATACTATCCGTTGGAAATTAATAATCATTTTGTTATAAAAATTGCATTAAAAAATCGTCTGATGGATATAATCAAGACCAATGTTTGACCAATGTTTTCATTTAACTGGCGGCTAATGAAAGAGAAAACAATGACAAAGTTAGAAGGCATGCGGGTGTCAAAGCAAAGCCTGTGCTTCATCAGGATCGAAAAGAACATTTGACATTCCGTTACGAGCGGTAAGCTTCAATATCTCGCACTCGGTTATACAGGGCAGACAGAAATACATCTTGAGATATTTTAGTTCGATGTTTCTTCAAGTTGAAAGTATTGCTCGCGCATACGATTGACACCACCATCAAAACTGCTGCCTCAATTTTTTGTTATTGTAACTATAATACACAGGATTGTAATATCAATATATAATACTAATAATAAGGAGAAGTTAAAGTAAATTAAACTTAATAATCAAATTTCTTTAAGATCTTTTTTTCTATTTTTTTACTTATTTTAATATTTTATTCAGAGTTGTCCGATCTAAATTACTGCATATTTTCTTTTTAGTAGAAACTTAACCGAACAAACCGGACAAAAATAATCAAACCGAACAAACCGGACAAAAATAAAATTAGATTAAATATAAAATTTAATTAGAGAAATTGCTTATAATATAATTTTCCAAAATTTTGAAATCAGAATAATTTCGGTTCAATAAAAAATAATAGACTATTACTTAAAATAATTTTATTATTAAAAAAACCACAAAATTAAACAATGTCTCTTATAATTATTATATTTAACATCTGTTAAAATATAAATAAAATAATTGATTATACTTCTCTGCATTTTGTACTAGTTGTAATAAATTAGATTTAAATCTGGCATACTTTATAAATTTGTTACATGACAGTCGTAAAAATAGAAATTTCAAGTCGAAATCTTAACTTCTATACACATATCAAGTCAAAGATTAAAGTTATATTCTTTAATGTAAATATATGTAAATGATTCCTGTGCATTTAATAATTAGGTTTCATTATCAAATCAAATTGAGTTCCTGATTAAAGTTACCAGATCTTAAGCATCGTTCTCTCCACTCCAAATTTACTAGCAAAGTGTCATAAATATCGGTAGATAGCTTATCGTGACTCTCGACCGGTTAGTAGCGTTAGTTACTTAAAATGAAGAAATATTGCTGAAATCCGCGAATTCTATTTAATAAATTTCTTTTTATAATGTAAATTTTATTTTATTTATTGGATATTTAAAAACCGGATGTCTGATTTGATTTCAAACTGGATATCGAACAAG
Organism: Atta cephalotes; assembly: GCF_000143395.1. Lineage (NCBI taxonomy): Eukaryota > Metazoa > Arthropoda > Insecta > Hymenoptera > Formicidae > Atta > Atta cephalotes. The sequence goes on along the minus strand of NW_012130081.1, from coordinate 655,644 downwards.
ACTGCCGAATACCTGACAGTCCAGTTTAAAATCAGACGATTGGCAATCTCAATCTTATGTCTTATTTATCAATACAAATACTAATGTAGATTAATCTATATTTGTATTAATGTATATTAATATTAGAGTTAACATAGTTAACATAGTTAACATTAATCTTCATAACATTAAACTTCTTTGTACAACTTACTGTTCATTTTTTTTTAATTCTTAGAGCTAGAAACAGAAAACGAGTTTCAATCTAGATTAAAATTAACCTACATTTGTAGAAATGACCATTAATCTATATACATTGAAATTAAAAATTTTGTTCTCTGATATATATTCATGCCATGTCGGCGTTATCAACGTGTAATTTACCTTGCATAATGTGCACGATGATATCACCGTTGCTATTTATAAAACAACGCGTAATGGAGATTTTGATAACGTGTAGACTAATTTTTCGTGCCCTTGATCTTACATTACAGTCGGTAATAGAATACAGCGAGATTTATCATCGAGATAATAGCAATCAGCAAAATGTGCGTCATATTAACTTTAGAAAAAATATATACATATATAATGAGAGGTATATTTAAAAAAATATTAAATTTTTTAGCAGTTTTGTAATCAGATTGCATAATTATTTAAATACCGCGATTATCGCAACATACGCAAACAAAATTTTTGTCACTATGATGTAAAATTATTATATACATTACGAGAATTTAAATTTTATAAAAGTAATAAGAGTTTTTTTTCTGCATACGATATTTTAAGTTTTGTTACTCAAATCTAATTTATGGATCAATTTAATCAATTGTTTTCTAAAAGGAATTATAATTATACATTGAAGATATATATATATAGATTGTTGCTGATGACTTCGCTTTTTTCATACTCATTAATTATAGTAATTAGTACGGCGGATTTAATACATGGAAAACGACTATATTTTTCCATTATCCTAAAAACTCATTCTGTAAATCGAAGCTTTAATAGGAAAACCAGATTGAGAAATTCAAAGAAGTGGAGGAAGTCCCAAAATTTAGCTGCTAATACGCCATATCGAGCATACGGTGCAACAAAAAATGGAGCATTGAACGGAATAGTGAGCGCCATATGTCACAGGATGCCTTCATAATAACGGGGTCCAATTTAGCTGGAATCCATAAAAATCTCGAACTTGCTCTTCGTAAAGGACGGACGCTAGATAGTGTACAACTTCTAAACTGTTAGTGGTACGTTCGAAACCGGTAGATCAGTCATTGCTTGCTTTGACTTCTGTCTTCTTCCTGTTTTTTTGATTCGTTCTATTTTGCCAGCAGCTTGTTAGTGCTCTAAATATAGTCATCTTTATCATAAGTTTATCGTTATCAACTTAGCTCTTGCTTCAAAATGTCATCCATTATACATGTATATTCCTATTTAGAGCAAGGTAAGCAACACCTTTCAACGGAAATGTTCTTTTTTGTGTTCATTTTTTTCTAATTAATAAATATTTTTGTTATATTATTATTATTTCTAATTAATATATGTATATTATTATTAATATATGTATATTATTAATATATGTATATTATTATTATTATTTCACTTCTGCATAATGATCTTAAAATATCATTTAAATTCATTTAAGTTTATTTCCATGTTTTTATAAATGTCATTTTATATATGTATTTCTTAATAATTATTATACTACAATATATAACAGGCGCGCGCGTGCCAATAAACCTTTATCTACAATACTACTCTCATACGCACTCTTATTTATCTCTCTTTTTTTATTCTTTTTAATAACTTAATATTTTTTTTCTTTATCTTCTCAAAATCTGATAATTTCTGAGTATAGAACGTGACAATGCTGCACAATGGTTAGAATTGATTTATACTAAACCGTAATTTGAATAATTGACTGTTAATTCTTATAAAATACAAAAAAAGTTAATAGATTGCGACATATTATAAATCAATTCTTACTATTAAGAACTATCGTAGGTAAAATTTCATAAGATACCATTCAGTTATTTCAAAAGAGAGAAAATCTTATATTAAGTATAATTAAGGAAGAGTAATGTTTGGATTGATTTACTGTGTTATATTGTTTTTATATATATTGTCTCGTATGGCGCCGTCTATTTATTCTCCAATTGATAAGATGAGTGACGCTGACGCTGTATTCCGCTCGAACGGCAATCGGAGTTAAATAATAAAAAAATATACTTAATGATGATAGTCCCCCATGCTTTACTTGAAAATTGTAAAATTAAATGATAAATTGTAGACAGTAGCCTGCGTATTTTCTGGACCACTGTCTACTTGGCTGCCAGTGATATTGTATATAATGTGAGGTCACGTTCAATTGCTCGAAACGTGATAGTATCGCAAATTATGTGCCTGCTTGCTTTATGTGAAACAATATATTACAGAAATTCTTATCTCTTAGCATTTCTACACTTTAATTATGAATTTTTAGTAAAAGTGTTGTTATTTCTTGATTCTGTGCAAAATAAAAATTTTTAAATTGATGAATGATTACAAATTATAAATATTTATTTACATATATATATTTTCTATTTAAGTAAAATTAAGTTACTTTTATGTTAATATCTTTCACTTAAGTCTAGAAATTCTAACATATCAATTAATGTACAGTCATCATTTATTTTAAATTAAGATTAAAATATTAGGCAATATCGCGAGCATCCTAGTAGATTCGGCGTATTCGAGGTGGACGACGTTCATTTCCATGCAACTTCATGTAACCCATGAACAGCGGTTTCAATGGCTACCGCTAGTGTCCCAGGTAGGAGACCCGTGCATAATAAATTTCTTATCCCGGCGCTCCATTGAATCTCTTCTTTCATGCGTGGCACGTGCTTTTCGGCCCTCAGCTGCCATTTTTCCTCGTGGAGTCTTCAGGTACCATCGTTGTTGAGCACGTGTCCCCTCTCGTTTATCTCCTCTCGGTTTCCGGCCGGGGAAGGACTCGAGAACGAGCATAAAACAAAAACTCATTTCTAAATGGATAGAAAAAACGCTGCAGCTCTGTCCTATGTCCCGCTTTAAGATTCTGAAATAATTATCCGTGAGAGATGATCCAGTGAGCATCACGTAAAACCGACATTTATAATCATCAAAATGTTATTACTTTGTCCTTCACATAATTATTTTTAATTACTACTTTTATTATAACTTTTATTAATTATTACTTTTATTAACTATGTCTTTACATTAATACAAAGACAGTGCAATTTTTATTTCTTGAAAGTGGAGATAGTTTAAACAAGGATAGATTTACAGATGATAATTTTTATTTGGATACAATCAGAATATACATTTTTGCTCGTCTGCGATCAGAATGAAAATGATACTCTCCAGCACCTGCATCACGCGCTAACAAAGCTCTGCTGATCGCACATAATTTGACCAGCATATCGCATGAAACCGCCATTGGCTACCTTGAGTATTGTCAGCAGAAAATATAGGATTTCAAGTATCATCGATTAATTTGCTTTAATTAATTTGCTAATCATATGACACTCATCGTTGTGATAAGGCATAATTTTTCACACTATTGTTATGCGGATAATATCGATAATAATATTCTGAGAATTAATGTCTGTTGACTATATAATTAAAATTACCCAGTATGTAACTGTAGACCAAGACACATGGACCACGTTTGAATGTTGCTGGCGGAATCTTCAATGAGGGACCGCCTCCCGAATTTATTATTATTATTATTATTATTATTATTATTATTATTAATTGTTATTATTATTATTATTAACACAGAAAAAGATGTTTAGTTGAATTAACCGGAATTCTTGTAAAAAAAACGATCCAGAAAGTTCTAATTAAATCTGCAAGATTTGAAGTTAAATCTATTAAAATTCTAGTAGAAATAACTAACATTTAATAACTTTAATCAGAAATCCACACTTAACTAGAAATCATTCATTTTCCAGAATTCCAGTAAATTCAACTAAACATTTTTTTCCATGTAGTAACACATTTAATTAAACGATTGACTAGAATTAAATCTAAGTCTTCATAAAAATAACTTAAGATTAATGCGATTTGAATGAAGTACTTGTTATGTTAATTAATCCCACATGATCTTCCTGTCACAATCATTAAATTCAGAACATTGCAATTGATTCGAGTACAATCATCACTTTCTCTGTTTTCCCACGTAAATCGTCCTTTCAGGATCGTTCGTCGATCCAGTGATCTGCGAGATTGCGAATTCGTTGAGAAACCTCTCGACGGATATCTCCTGGCGGGTTCTTACTTTCGCACCACTTTCCCATTGCAAGACAATGCTTGCCACGAAAGTCATGAGAGCATAATTGTTACCGAACGACGCACGTTTCACACGCTCGGTGGAAAATCATGTGACTGGAAACCGTGAAGATTTGACGGTGGCTCGCAGAAACGTTGCCCGCGTGCGACTTGTTCTTTTTCTTTTACATTATGAATTGTCGCACGACCTGGTTTACATAATTTCGATCTATAATAGGAATAACTGTTACGGATTGGGTAACAAGCTTGTTTCTGCGAGCGGATATTGTTTTACTTGGGAAGTCCCGGAGTTTCGTAGAAATTGCGGAAAATCGCTTCTGTCATGGCTGGTTTATCGTCATTAGATTAGAGATCGAAATAATCAATCTGTCAGAATAAAAAATAATTGCATGTGCGGTTAAAAAAATTTTATAACAAATGTCATTTACAGTGACTAGATAAAATTGTCTTAGACAATTGCAATAGGTATATCATACAAGATATATTGTAGTTCCAAGAATTCTCTCTCATTCAAAGAATATAATGTGTTTTATAAATTATATTATATAGCGAAATAATGAATTTTCTGTTGGGAAACAAGCTCAAATTTACAATTTACTTATAGATGGCTGGTGGGATTAATTAAGAGCGGTATTTCTTTTTTACATCTTATCTGTCTTAATTAGCACAGTAATTTGAACTTTGCATAACGAACTCTATATATTTTAGTTTCGTTCTGAGAACGAAACTTATTTATCATTAGCATGAAGGCGTCGGTTTTCACGGTTCTTCTGGGCAGGAAGAAAATGACTCTAAATCGAGCGTGCCGAGTTCAACTGCAGAGTCTCTGAACTCGGCCCTGGAGGTCAAGAATTCCACGCGAGGGTCAATCACTGTTATTTGCATTGTTGGAGTCCAACATTTCGAAATAACTGATCGAGATTTTTTTTAAAATATCATTAATTTTTACTAATCGCGACAAGCACAGTGCAATATATTTGAGGCTGATTTCGAGCTAATGCTTATTTATGTTTCTATAACAATTCTATAAAAATGAAAAGATCTTATTAAAAAAATAAACTCATTGCCTTTATTTATAGTCTAATTCATTCTCTATTTGCGTGAGACGGAAGTAAAACTTAAATATTACTGCAACATTTTGCATGGTTCAATTTCCACGGAACAGTAAACTGTTACATTTGGGTTATAAAATTGAGGATGTTACATCGCATGAAGTTGATGACGGTAATAATGATGACGATGCAATGCCATGTAGTGTGGGTCAAGATTATCTTTTGTGATCTCCTTTTATGGATTACCGTTGTAACGGCAGATTTATCCGCTTCTATTTTATCGATAATGTTTCTAACATTTTATAGATCCAAAAAAAAATAAAATTATCAATCACGGCCATATAAAGAAAGCAAACGATGTTTAAATTATTCTAAACAAATGTCACATCTGTATTAATTGACAGCAGATGTTCGATATATATCTATAATAAGATAGATACATCTATAATAAGTTTTGACATTAAATAGCAATCTATTATCTACTGTCATATTAGTTTCCTTTAAAAAACTTTTACATAAATAAACTTTCTATTTATGTATTATTTAAAGAATTTAATGTAATAACTTTGCGTCATGAAAAGAACTGACAAAGAAAAAAAAACAAGGAGATACTCTCTAATAAATATATAATAAAAATCTTGAACTACTAAGAAGCTAACGATAAGACACGCGCACATATAAAATTGTCAATCAATACCATATTCATGATACGTTGTATCTCTGCACACTCACATCTTGATAAGAAGCCAGTCGCGAAGGACCACACAGAAGCGCGCCTTCTCAAATTCGCTCACTGAAGGATCGGCCGTGTCCGGCCGCGAATGTCTACGAGTAGCTGACAATTGACACCCGTTTCCGGCCCTTCATTCGACGATACAAAGGAGAAGCGATGTCCTAAAGAAGAAAAGGGAGCACGTGCTCTCATCGCGTGCCCTGCTTTTACGCTATGGCCCGTGTTCTTCGCAATGTGTTCTCGGTACATGGAACATAATACGGTCATGCTGGAAAGCTTCCTTCCTGCGAACGCATCGTCGTGCGTAAGCTTCTTCTGGAGCCATATGGTATCGGGGCTTCTTCCTTCTCGCGCAAGATGAAAGCGAAACCGCATGTTGTTACTACTCATTGCACGGGCGACTGCATGCGCGTGCCGTCACGAGGATGCAATTCGCGTGATAGAACGTGCTACGAACGGCTATTCTTTAAGCCGGATGTGTGACTCTAAACATTTCTCACCAATTGATTTTGTAATCAACGAGAAACATTCTTAAATTATGTAATTATCTTATACTTTCCTTTCATATTAATGTTTAAACAAGCAGACTTAATTAAGTTGATAGCTAGACGCACATATGTATCTAACTAACAATAAGATATAAACATTTGTATTTTTAGTATATTTAATATAGAATGTTTTAATTTCACGTAGTATCAATGACAAAGCATAAATTGGTAAATTAAAAGATACAGGATATTTATATACCCATGTATCATTGTACGTATTCATTTCAGTTAATAACAAAGTCATCATCTACTCTAGCGAGTTGATGATAATGATGTACGTGCACTGCATTAGTGTATTATGAATGAATCGGATAATATATGTTACAGCAATGAACTATACGGAAGCAATCGAATTAATTGCAAGAATTGCTATTGAATTTTCTTGACGAATGAAAATTTTCCGCAAAGATTTCTCTTATTTATGCGATTTTGATTCATTTCATTAGTCTTATTAAATTCTTATAAAATTTTTTGTAAAATAAAAGAAAAAGTTTTGCAATTTCTAAAAATTAATAAATCATCGAACGACAAATAACGCAGGTGTTATTACATGACACCACCAAGAATAATCCGTGACTAATTGAAGTGCCATAGACAGTTGTTTTATTTCCATCATTTTTTATATGAATGGGACAGGCTGTGTGTAGTGGACCAACGGGATATGGATCGTTTTCGAGTTTACATCCTGTCGCCTCTCAAAAGGCGGAACGAACATGGTCGCGTGCCAGTTCGCGTTTTTAAAAGAATAAGACAGCTGTGTGGAGTGTCTCCCTTTTGCAAAGAAAGTGCCGCCCGCGCCGTTCAACTAGGGTGAAGTATTCTTCTTAAAGAAATGTCCCAAAAGTATTTCATTACAAAAAAAACTTTGTTCAGGGATGCAACGACTTTACCTTATCGTAAGAAATAAGTATATAAGAGGAATAAATAAAGAAATACTATCCGGAAAAAAATTTACTAAATCTTACATATTTCTTTGAATAGTATTAACAAGGGAAGACGCTCTCACCAATTTCAATAATATTTGACAGAGTTATAGAATGTGTTCTCCTGAATATACCAAATATACCTGAATATGGTAAATCATCCCCCCATTTAAGCGTAGACGGTTTACCGAAATATTTCAATAATAAATTTGATAATGGCATTTACTTTAGAAAGAATAATAGCGTTATTAATTATTAAAACGTTCATACTCGAATATTTGTAGTGTAATAGATGGCAACAGCCTCTCAACTTACAGACTTGAATTTCGAACCACACTAACAATTAAATTTTTCCTATTATATAATAGTGTTTTATGAAATAATTGTTATATTATTTATGAATATCTCTTATCAAATTTCATTGAAATTGATGTGAGTCACTTCGGAGCCTCTCCTTGTAGTAAACACTTACAATAAATAAATATTTATTTAATAAAAATATGATAATAAAATTAATAGTTTTTATACAAAATAAACAAATGTTAAATATTCAATAAATATTTAGAACTGAACAAATATTTGCTAAAATATAATATTTTCTTAATGTATATATAGTATTAATATATATATATTAATATAAAACCTAGAATACAAGGAAATAGAAACTGAAACGTTCACTAGGAAATTCTGTTATTTTATTTACTACATATCTTATTATGCGCAAACATTAGCACCATCGCAATTTTAATCTTCAATTCATTAGCTTGCAGTAGAAAATAGTTAGATTAGAATAGTTTCTTTTCACAAAATGCGTGAAAGCGGTGCTTCCCTGGAGAAACGCTGTGTTACCAACAGCAAATTATACATACATATAATACTGCTTTGTGCACACTTAATGTAACAATCTAACAATCTAACAACTTTCGTAGAACGGATATTCAAAGCAAACTCGACGCAGTTAACCGTGGGTGAATTGTTCATATAATTAGCAAACTAGATAAAGGATCGTTTATGATCTTTGCATGAATTGTATTTAACATTGAGCGGAATTGAAAAATGCGGTAGTTATCGTTATTATCTTATTAACAGTAAAAATATTCAACTTTTTCAAATATCATTAAAAATAAAAGAAATGCGAACATTTCACAAGAAATGGCTTATCCACGTTTTATATTTTTTTAAATTAACTTAGAATTAACAAAATTTCTTTTTTATAAATGTAAAATACTTTTCATTGTATTAAAATTATTTTTATTCTAAAATTATAAAATGTAACTTTTTTTTTAATTTTGCATTCTTAGTCGGCAAGAAATTGAGAAACTTACTTAGATAAGTAACTTATTGTTGTTATTATCCTTTTTCTGAAAAATAATTCGTTACTGTTACTTGTTGAATAAAGTAACTATGTAGCTAATTAATCAGTTTAACGCGAAATCTATGATGCTTATAATTAATCGCAAAAAAACTCTTATACGTACACATGTATTGTACATGTACAATACATGTGTACATTGTACAAAAAATTATGAAAATAATAATTATATTTATTATCATTATTAAAAAAAATGTAATTGCGTTATCATTATACCGTTATAAGTAAGAAAAAACGTCACCCATTCGTTATTGAAAAAAAATAATTATAACAGTAACAATGCTACAAGCAACGCGTTATTTTTCAACTCTATTGTTCGACATTTATAGCATTAGAAAATGACTCTTAATCGGTTAAATCATTCAATTAACATTCTTTTATTTTTCAATTTTATTGTTCGGAAGAAACGGGATTATTTACATACATTTAAGCATGTTGTTTTGATTACTTATACTTGTTGCCTGATCCAACACATTAAGAGAAGTAGAAGGTCGGTGACAGACGGTCGCAGGTCCGTATAATTGGTCCTTCCTTTCCTGCTGATTGTTTTAAACGAGAACAACTCGACCAACTTTAAGTCCCCTGTTACTACCAACACGCGCGTGATTATTAGCGACACACAGCCGCCAGTGTGTGGAATGCTCGCATCCGGTTTGTAAAGTGTGGAAGAGCGAAGTGTGGAAGTGTCCCGAAGAGACAAAGCATCCTATCCTATACTGGTCCGACGTAGATACGGCTCTAATCTCATCGTGCGTGTCGTACTAGTGATCTCTTGAAATAGAGAAGCAAGCATAGTTATCATACTTGCGACTCATCAAATGTCCTTCTAGACGGAAGACAAATTAACGCGTAATTGCGATCGCGGAACATCTTGTTGCATTGGCGTATATATCAGTTTATATCTGACCTACTGCATTGCGTTCCGTCTGATTAGACATATTTATTATTTTTTTATTTATTATAAAATTTTATATTAAGATTTTTTTATTATTATGTTTTATTATTATGTACATTTTTTTCTTATTATCGTATTTTTATATTAATATAATAGACTTTAAAAAAAATATTTATTAAAATAAATATTGCAGATAAATATAAGCTTTAATATACAAACTTCTAAATTGAATTAGGCTCAGTCGCGCGCGCGCGATTACATAAATCAATTCAATGACTTAAATTTAGCTTTACGATTAGTCATAGTTTAGGAACGGAAGTTGACGTATTATTAAACTTAAGTCCAATTAAATATATCTACTTGAAGTGTCGATTGAAAAGCGAGAAGATATTTAGATGCACAATTGTACTGAAACCATTTTTGATTCTTATTAAATTTTATTACTTTAAACATATTGCATTGTTAATATTTTTTCATATAAATCACAATATTTCTTTAAATTTATTTTATTGCCAAAAAGCATCTATTGTCGTAGACAACCAAAAGACTTATCAATATAGCATCAAATTTAGATAGTCTATTTATAAATCTAAATGATCTATTTTCCTGATCTATCTAGTATCGGCATGACTGTGTGTGAAAGTGATAATTTATCTTCTGAAGTATATAATGCAGTAATGCAAGCTGACACTTAGACAGTGCGTTCCTCATGTTCGTAACACGCGTACCGAAACATCCATTAGTTTTTCGTCTGCTCTCAAGTGTTGAAGACATAATTATTTGTAGAAGTGGTGGATTATATATAGCCGGCATAAACAATCTCCTATAATTTATTACTGCATAATAAAACATTACGATAATTTTTTTAATATTATGCACTTCTTTCTTTCATCTTGATATTATATTAACACTTTTTTGATTAGCGATTTTGCGTTCTTAATTAATAAACTTGTAATTCTTTATTGTCATCTTTGTGTACTGATGATCAAATCTTGACCGAAACGTCTGTTGTTTCTTATATAATAAATACAATATATTATTTTCATTTTAATATCTATCATCGTGGCTGTATGCTCCTTATTATTTATATTCATAATAAAGCAATTTTTTACTACATAACATTAATATTATTATTATTCTACATACTATAATATTAATATTCTATTAATATTATTCTATATATATATTATATATACTTAATATATATTAAAATAAATATTATGATTCTATGACAAATATGTATAGATAAAATTAATTAAAACACAAAATTTCTCTACATTTCTCTTCATTAATAAAAATATATTTATTGGACCTTCCGAATATAAGTATCTCCAACATATTATTTTTCTTTTATCAAATTTTCATTAAGAAAAAATTTCAATGTTAGAAACACAAAAATATATATATAAAGAAACAATCCATAACTGAATTGTTTCTTGAAAAAAGACAAAGAAAAAGAAGTTTTTTCCATGATACATATCAAAATATTTCATGCAACTCTATAATTTACCTGCGATATATTATTTTTCGCAGTGATATGGGCATATGAAATAATTCACGGGAGTCACGAAAGGGCTCAAAAGGAGCATGATCGTGCATCCGCGCGCACAATCACACCGCTATTTTTCCTTTGTGTTGGATTCCTTCGTCTTTCGTCCAATCACGTCGCCACGCTTCATATCTCGACTGCCAACCCGCCCTTGTTCCCAGTCAATGCACCGACAAGTCTTCCACTGGACGCACACCTGACTGCAGTCAGCGTAACCACGACGATAACACCGACAAGGGTGGATTATCGTGAGTTACTGGAGTTACTATGAATAATGCAACGTCGCGTCAGGAATCGCACGCCATGAAATTTACACAAATTTATACAAAAAGGAACCGCATCGATCTTTTTCGTCAACAATAATTTAAATCATATTTCTATAAAAGCTTCATATTTTTATAAAAATAATATCAAACAATATTATTTATGACAAAAAAAATTTATTTATAATAAATAATTCATATTATTAATTTGCATGATTATTTGATTATTAAACTATGGAATTGACATCTTTTTAATGAGAAATTTTTAAATCGATTAAAACTTTCGATGTATCGATTCGTAAATGAAACTTTTTTTTTATCTGCGAAACATCGCTAGGATTTTAAGTTATCATTTGTGTATCGAAAATAAGCACGCGACGAAGCATGATGACTCTCCCTCCATTTAACCCATTCTCTTGACTTCACTTGACCAAGTGTCAATAAGTCGTAATGCCAACAACGCCATAACGAAAACAAAGTTCACCATAAAATTCGATCTTAACTGGCAATATTTTTTCAAATCAGTAAAATTTCAAATAAATAAATTGAAAAATCATATTATTTTCAATTTTTATTATAAATTAAAATTTATGACATAGAAAAAAACAGAGCTTTGTTAGTATTTGAAAATTAAATATTTAAAAATTTAGCTAGATGTTGATTTAAAAATAATTTTGTGAGATTATCAATATAATTATGTAGAGCAAGTTGGAGCATCAAAACTTTTTATAGCATTTTTTAAATCTTACGTAATTATTTTGGTAATCTAACAAAATTATTTTTAAACCTCCATATCTAGCTAAATTTTTAAAGCAGAACACACTATTTGTTCCGTGCAATAGTTGATAAATGATCATTCAAACATATATATGTTATTAAAAAACGAAAAGAAAAATCACAACTCGCGTTAACGTTGTTGGGAGTTCAGAAAACGCAGGTGCAACGTGCACCTGCAGTCAATAAATTCCTTCTTGTGTGCAGTTGCAACTATTTATATATAGGCTGTCGAACGCGAGACTTCGATGACGTATATCTTACCGAACTCTATTTCCAGAAGTTCGCCGTAAAACTAATATTGGTGTCGTAATAAGCTGCGAGTGAGTTCGACGAGTTCGTTGCACCGGAAGTGTCATGTTCATGCTTTAACTCTTTCGTCGGGGGCGTGAGGAACTACGGAATTGAGGTAGTTTATCCGTCAACGATAAAAAAGACTCTCAGGGAAATCTTTCTTTTTTTTATACGATGTTTATCATCACTATGCATATCTAGTTGTGAATGATAAGACTACTTTTCTCTCAAAAATTATTTTCTACAACATCATTATCATAGTGGATATGATAATGAAGGTATGTTTCACGATATATTAAAAATTTATGGAAATTATTTAATAAAATTCGACGCAAGTCATGGTTAATATAATTTCTAGTTAATATAAATTTTAATTATAATTTTGTTGATGATTATTTTTATGAATGTAATTTCTTGTGTGCCACCCGTTACATCATAGGGAAAAGATACGTCATATCTCTGTGGCGCCACATTAATCATTATGTTATTAAAGCTACGATTGATCATGATGCTTAACGAATGCGTTTTTCTTTCGCTCAACAACAATTGTATGAGATAACATTAATTAATTTTGAATGCCTTATTCATAGCCATTAGGAAGAACGGATGGTACTAATACTATATACCTATAATTAGAATATCACTTATTTGTCATCACTTATATCGTCATTATTCACGTGCACTAACACGAGTGTCATTGGGACCCTTAAACTGAGATTAAGAAAATGTATGTACAAATAGGTATAAATAAATCGATAAAGATTTAATTTGAGATGAAGATATATTCTAATTAACAATAATATATATTATATTAATTAACAATAATATTGTCTCATAATCGAATGAATTGTGCTTGTATTATTCTTCCTGATACACCCGATATGTAATTCACAGACGCAGATATGTTGCGGTACTGGCGCCGTGGCTATCATTACGTTGTTTAACTCATAATATGCCGTAACATGTACGCTACTGCACCCTGTATTACAATCGTTTACGCGTTTCAACGATCCGGCTCACACGTGTGCGTGTACAAAGCCGGCGCTCACACGTGCGCCATGCCAGACACGGTACGCTGACCATCGCATCATCGTGTCGATGCACCATTATAACCATTATATGCATCACGCGTAATATACGCACGACCAGACTTATGGATAATAAACAAACCTGTCGAGGCATTAAGTGTATAGATAGTTTAAACGCTCCTAATTCAAGATTTCTATTCTTTTTTTTATAATGCTGTAATTATGTTATGTGTATTATATTGCATTATGAGAAAGAAAGAGATGCCTTTTTAAATAATTTTCTGTATAGATATGTAAACTAAAGCAATCTACTCAGAGAAAAATAGTATATGATAGCAATTATATCTAAGTAAGTAATGGTTGTATTTAGAATATATCGATAAATGTACAATTTTATTTTAAAAATTCTATAATGTATGTAATGTGAATGCATGCGTTTCCAAGTAGAACAACAAGTCATTATGATATCAAAATGATGTCAAAATGACTTCAAAATCAAAAGTCATTTTTTAATTATTTTCGATTCATTTTAATGTCATTTTGATGTTATCATGACTTATTGTTTTATTTGGGTTAGGATTCAAATCGCGTTCTGAATATGAGCCGATAACTGTACAAGTTTTATATCATATAGATTATAATGTACAAATTGTAATATCTATAAAAAATATATAAAATGATTAATTTAATTACGTATATAAATTTTACATATAAAACTTGTATAATTGTTATCTACTATTATATATCTTTTTCTCTGAATGTTATGTTAGGCAAATTAATTAAAAATATAATTAATTGCATATAAATTAAAGATATATTGATTGAGTTCAAGAGTTGGCATCTATATCTTAATTTTCTTTTCCTAATTGTTACTTCCGAATTATCTCTAAATTTTTTTTAAATTGCAAATTTTAAGTATATTCAATATAGAAATATATACATTCCGATTTTGAATCATTTTTATAGTTATCGACTTTCATCTCTTCCGGCCGATCCGTTTTGGACCCACGTACTATCATATTTGTATGGGACACACAGAACTTCCGGTTGTTTTGAATTCTTGTATAGATCCCATCCGGTCAGCTTTTGAATATCGGACAGACTCGTTCTCCGGATCAACTGCATCCTATTCAGCATGATCATTGACATGCAGTCCTGTGCATCTCGTTGGTTGACTTTCAAAAGATGCAATTCACTCCTATATTCACAGACATTTTTTAAAATTCATATTTAAATTCAGACATTTAAATCCATATCTAAATTCAAAACCTGTCAAATTTAACTTATGTATTTAATTGCAAGTAACTATCTTTCTGAGCTCGAATAAGTATTTTATTTAATAAATTATATAAATCGTTTATTTTTTAATCCATCTACTTCATTGCTTATAGAACGCTGTTCAGGTGCTCAAGCAAAATCAATTTCATAGTTTTATTCGTGCCGTTCCCTCCTTTATTTCATTATTCACTGTCAGGACATCGCCATAACTTCGGGATTTTCTACATAGTCGAGGAATAAACGGCGCCCACGCTCTTTCTGATTCCCTCCAGAGAAGAAAACTTCTATGGAAAAAAAAATCTCGCGACGATAAACTGGCCGAGTCCATAAAACGCCATGAATTGTCAGGGGTCAGTCGCATGACAGTTATCGGCAGTGATGCCTCTCGTATTATGCAGCCGAGGGTCTCTCGATTATTATGAAATAGCAACGGAACCGAATCGACGTAAGCAGTGCGGCGTCGAGATGCGGCGACGCCACCAAGCCATCTGGCGCACAGTGCTCCCATTCACTCTTCCGACATTCTGAGCACCCCTCACTCGCCCCTTCGTCGCCGTTGTAGTAAGTTTCTTCATTCGGCTTCCCCTTTCTCATTCGCCGACGCGCCGACCACGGTATATCACAGTGCGATATCAATGCTTGCGGAGTCGCCGCGATAACCATGTTTGCGTTTGCTCGCTGCGCGTGGAATTATTGCGACCAGAACAAACGTTATGCCCCGGTGGCCTTCATAACGCGTGAAGTGGCGATCAGTACGATAACACGACTACTTCTGTTTGCTTGAAACTTGTATCAAAACGTGTGAAAAAACCCGTATCATTCGGCATTGCTATAAATAGTATAAAAATGCTATAAATACAAATGTGGATAGACTATAATAAAAGGCTTACTATGCATATAAGTACATAAAAAAATTCTACGCCACCTGGTTTCCTTTTAAATTGCACGTGCAAGAACTGGCCAAAGTGTACTACAAAGAACTATGTTCAGAAAGTATATACTGCGAACACATTCTTTCGCTATGTGCCAATTCACAAGCAAATAAATGATCGGAACAAAATAAATGGTCACACGAACCTCGAGAGGCAATACCGAGATCCTTCTATTCTCAAATTTCACGTCCTTGTCAATTGCTATCGATGCCGATCAATGCTGTTCCTTCACGCGATTCCACCACAATTCAATATTCACAATGATTCGCTTTCATCACGATATTATGTCGCGTATCGTCTGTAGAAAGGATGATCCGCGGTTTCACACCGCAGTCAGAATACACGCACGCGTCCGCTCGTCCCGGGCGTTAAACTTCCCAGAGTCACGACGAAGGGAACCTGTTCGCACATCATTATGCTTTTGACCGAAGCGAGAGAAGATCCGATCCCGGGATCTCACATTACTTCCTCGCGACCGCAGAAATTAATCATCTCATCCTGTATCCCGACGCACTGTGTAATTTTTCTTTCGTCAGGCCTGTCCGTAGTTGTGTTTTCTTCCTTACTATATGTACATACATTGCGAAAAAAGACGTATCGTTATGAAAACGGACTTTTAAAAATCCACTTTCTCATTGTAAAAAAAAATAGAAGTAGATGTAAGTTCGATGTTTTGCCGCCTAAAATGTCTATGGATCGCAAATTGGTTGTTTAGACACATTATTAATAAAAAAGATCGATTCAAAAAATAATTAAATGAATCTGATTTTCTAATTTAACTAATGTTATGCATGTATTTATTGCATAAATATGATAATAGAAGAAAGAAAAAATATCCAAATATTCTATAGCATTTTATACGTGTTATTTAAACAAATATTATTTAAAAGAGAAATTGAGTTGTTTGTGTGTATGTGTGAGATATGAAGAATAGAGCTTAAATGTCTTTTAATTCCTTCGATTACTCTGTACCACCCGTTCCCGCCTATGCAGCATTGTGCTACGATGTTAGACCATTATTATGCAAGGTCCATAAAGGCTGCCGTAAGAATTTTAAGTGTAACAATCAGCATTGTTCGACATTGCACGAACGAGAAGCTTGACCATCTGCACTGGAGGCTCAAACCACAATTGTCGAGCAGCCAGATGTTAAATGTACATACATTGAACAAGAAAAACGGCTAAGAAAAGATCTTTAAATAAATTGGAGAAACAAAGGCACGAGCACGAATGACTCATTGTTACATAATGCGACTTTTGCAAGCCACCTGTTTAATTATGATTTTATTTCAAGATATGTCTTTGTTCTTAAACTTCTACATATCTCGGAAAAATTATAATTTTTAATTTATTTAATTATTTCTATTTTTTCAAATTTTTTTATTTATTTCGATAAATTTATCTTGAATTTTCGAAAGACATCCAAGAACATTCAGCCACATATTTGGCATATGATACATATATGTCTTTACACTTGTGACACAATATTACCAGACACATGATGACCTTTTGAGATATGAAAAGTTCTGATACTTTCCCAGGATGAGTAATCAAGGATATTCAAATGGATTCGCAGAATGCAATTTCTCGTCCTACGCTGACATAATTGGATATTTCGTAGTCTTGTGATGACACAAGACCTTTTAATGCTTTGGTTGGCAAGTAGCTGAGAGTATATTGCAAATGCATTAGCACGCGTTCACGCGTAATAATATGCAAGACTGCAGACGCCAACGTTATAGCTTCGAGTGTTTTTCGAAGAATTCTCTCCATTTGTATCCGTCTTTGATTACGATTATCATATTACAATAACTAATTCCTGAAACTAATAAATCCACTAATACAGAAGCTTCTTCTATGTTGATAATCTAAATAGGATCATTAATCAATGCCTAGTATTCCTTTAAGAAGATATATTTCTAATATCTCTCTCCCGGAATCATTACTATTATAAACATTGAAATAAAAATTGCTAAAGCTTTATTAATTAATAGAATGGCAAGCAGTTTTGCAACTATAAAATTCTTCGATATGATCAGTTTATACATTTAGATTTAGTGAGAGGAATTAAGGACATCAAGAATCATTTATATTAAAGAGTCTTACAACAGTTGCAGAGCTACTTTTTCTGCTGAACGCAGTCAATGTCATTAAGGAAAGCATTACTTCATTCCAGAGTTAATAAAAATAATAAATAATTTAATAAAAATAAATATATACAGACTATAAAGCACTATAAAATTATATGAGTAGAACGTTATCGTTCACTCTTACACAATTGTGATTTTCAGACATGAATTGAGAAACTTTTACAATGTTTTATATCTCTCTTGTATGCAATTTATGATTCACGCCGTTTCTCGTTTTTGCACTATCGTTTTGCATTATCGAAGCTCCATTCATTTTACGAGCGTGTAAAACATCTAATTTAACGGTGCGTACATCGCGCTTTCATCCAAGTTACCAGGTAATAAATAATTCGCGGTAGCGTGAATGAGTGTTACTCGCAAGATGAACACTTTCGCGTGCGCGAACGGCCGGTTTCGCGAGTGCTTTCACCAGTAACCCGTGACCAATGCCTGATGACATTCACGGCTCAAGAATTCTTACGGTCCTCATGAATAAAATTCACTCGCTCTCAATTTGCTGGATGCAGAATTCGTAAATTCTTTTCAGTATCTTGTATATTTTATAAGTATACCAACCAAAAGACATAAAAAAGCTATTTTTTTTTTATTACTTATTAACTTTCCTATTAGTATTATTAGTATTATGTGGAAATAATTAGAACATGTAAAATGAATATGTAAAAAGACTTTTTTATTACATTTTATAAAAATAAATCATCAATATTTTTCTCATACCATATCAAGAGATTTCCTATGACATGATGAAATCATCCGTGACAGATCGCATGTGAATCACATAACGCCTGTACTTTACGCCTGTACGTGAGACATATTGATATTTTCGTACATCTCTGCAGTTTCATTGCGTCTGTGTCATATTGTGCATAATTCGATTGTGCAAAATGCTGAGTGATCGTTGGGTGCGTACTTGGGAAGTGAATAAGCGTCATATTGCGTAATATGTTGATTATCTCGGGCGTTAAGCAATGAATTCCGGTTCACTGTCGACTAGAGTGTTAAATCGCGGATGTAGCGCTACACTATTCCCGCGTGATAATGGTCAAGCATTTCAATTAGGAATTATCATGCGGTGGCATTGAACAGGACGAGAACGCTCGATCGGGCGAGCCGGATGAATTTTGCTGAGTGGAGAGGTCTCGCTGAGAACGATCTAGTTTCTAACTATTCATCCGTTTATTAAATCTACCGCATCATTTTATATCTTTCTATTAGGTCTATATATTAAATGATATATTTCCTTCATTTCATTACACATTCTTCTATTTAATCCTCGATTGTAGCAAATAAGGTTATTTGGAGCCAAAGCAAAAATTATAAGTAAGTTGTAGTATATATAATACAATGTATTGGCAAATAATTGTATTTTTTTCTCAGCTCAAAGTTGTATATACAATATCTTTGTCAATAATGAATGGATGAAATTTAAATTTAAAAAAAAGATTTTAAAGCTTGAAATCTCTACTTTTAAAAGCTTACCACATTTTTTAAGTTTATATGATTTGGTAATTTTTACATACCAAAAACTACGAGCTGAAAAAGACGGAAAATTTTCTTCTCACTTTGTGAGTTTGTAACGTACCTAAAATAAATTTGAGAAAATTTTCGATTACCTATCGTGAAAGCTAGATATTTTCCCTACAAAATCGTTTTTTTTTTAAATATTCCTACGATTTTTGGTTACTGAGTTATCGCGGATTAAATAAAAGAATTTTGACTTTAGTTGCTCATAACTCTGTTAAAAATTGTCGTATCGGAATTTTTAAAAAAGAGATTCTTAAAGCTGAAACTTTATTCTATCAAGATATATTTATATTGATTAGTAAGAAAGTAATTGTGGTTTTTACTGATAGATGCCTTTTAAAAAAACGCAATTATTTTCTTGTCAATATTTGATTGGTACTATATATTCTAAATTATAGATAAAAAGAATTTTGCTCTATCAATCATGGTAAAGTGAATTTCTCTATTTCAAACAAGACTCTTTAGAACTTAGTTTTATGTCTGTAATTAAGAGTTAATTACTTTTTTTTAGAAATTTTGTGAAAGTTCTCTGTTTCAGATAGCTGTTTTAATTCTTTTAAAACATTTATTTTCAAAGCCCCAAATATTCGATTACAGACGGAGATAAATTTGAAAACTATTTTTAGAGATCCAGCGAGATTTCCGGTGATCAATTAGTGGAATTTGTAGTCCAGCTTCCGTTTTTTTCCCCAATAAACTGGACGCATTGCTTTCTCTATAAATAAGTTAGTAGAACAGCTTCTCCTTTTCGTTTATCTGTTAGCGTTTCGACTCAATCGAGGTTTTCAACTGGCTTATCGGTGCCGTTTACCCGTTTTTCCACGAACTGCCCTCATATCCATAAAGAAATAAAACTGGTGATTAGCGTTGTTCGTAAGAATAGAACGAGATTCAACTCGAACGAGATAACGGCACGAGCGCGGTGTAACTTTTTTCTTGCTTGTTGATTCGTTACTAAATATGAATGAAACGATTGATGGATTCTCGCGGGCATTACGTCTGAGGAACATTAAATCGCCATCGAGAAAAGGTTTCAAAGGGAACGTCATTACGTTAGGGAATCTATAATCATTTTAAAGGTTTTTTGCGTAATCGCACGATAAGACAGAGAATCTTGATCTTTTTTATAATATACTATATATGTATAAAAAATTTCCTTTATTATTATTCAAATATGTATTTAACAAATCAAATCTCTGTATAATCAGAAAAATCCTTTTCGATAACTGTTCTTCAAAAAATGAACAGATAGTTTTTTTAGAGGCTCAATCAATAATGCTTCCGGACTCGATTATTCTTATCGCATGCAATAGAGGATTGCTCCTGTTGTTAGTAGTTAACATAGTACTTCCGGTCGTAATCTTGAACTTAGCATACAGTTATTCTTCCCCTAACATGTGATAAATGCATTGCGATACAACAAACTTTGCGATAATATTTCCACGTTTTCGATGAAGAGAAACAATTACGACCTATATTCTTGAAGAATTACGCGTCTGAGATATCTTTCTGATAAAAAATTTTATCTCTCATATATACGATATCGTCGTAAGCTTCCATGTATAAACGAAGTCTTGATCTAGAAAGATTATGCATTGAATACGTCATCTCAGTTACATCAACAACGGGGAATTCCTCATCATTGATGATGAAAAACCAGATGTAATTCCTACTTTTTACTGTGACAGAAGTGTTTTCGTAGTGTGTTTGCTTAAGATCGTCCATTCGGTAAAGACTCCCAAGCCTCCAATTCATCCGAGCAGACGAGTTCATCTCACGTTCCCCTCAGAAAATGCAGGCGGATAATAATCTATAATTATCTTCAACATAACAGAAGAAACGATGTGCTGCGCGTTTGATGCTCCATAAATAGTTGTTAAAGATGGCGACAGAACCGGACCGGAGAGTCGATCGACACGAAAAGTTGCCAATATGCAACTGATGAGCCCGTCAATTGGACATGAGCACAAAAATATCATTTTTATATCGAAATAAAACACAAAATCATAAGAAGTTCCAAGATTTCAGTAGAAGTGATTTTAGGAAAAATAATAATATTTCAATATAGAATAATTTTAATGACTTCATAGCATAATAATGATTTTTTAAAATAATTTCTAATTAAAAAATCATTATCATGTCCAGAATTCGTTATAAAATCATCATCAAAAGTGTATCAAATGACATCATTATGATTTTCCTTAAAGTTATTTTTATTTGATGTTATCTTGATTTTATTATGATTTTGTGTTTTATATTTTTTTATTTTTTTCGGACCTTCTGCAAAATATGAGAGAATTATCCTTAGATATAGGAAAGGCTCTTTTGATGAGTTATATCCTGATTATAGGCTATTGTGAACCATCGTTTGTCATCGTACGGGGCTTCTTCCACAAAAAAAATTTCGAAGAAGACATTACCCGCTCCTTTTCTGTATCTCTTCTTCCTGTCTTCTTCTCTTTGCGTCGCGTCGTTATGCGGGCGAGGCGGCACGTAATAATTAATGCAAACACACAATTTTTATTGTGTGCTTTTTATTCCGTCTTCCGTGAGAGGGAGAATCGGAGCAGGAAGAGGAAAAGCAATGTTGGTCGTGAACATTGAAGGAAACAATCTTAGATGAACGTTTTTATTCTCACACGTACGTGCATATAATCGTACCTGGATATTCCAAGGAATTCGAGATTAAATTGATTATGCGAGTGACGAAATAAGGACCAATTCTATAGTAAATATCTGTATAATGGCAAGTATAGAGTTAATCAGGATATAGAGAAAGATATTTATGATGTATCTCTATTATTGCTGTCATATTATTATTATTATTGCTGTCGCATGATAGCCATAGGATTTATTATATTATTGTCGCATAATAGCCCAGCAAAAAAAGTAAACATCAACTAACAAAGTTATAATTTTACATTTAATAATATAAATATAATATAAAGTAGTAAATAACAGTTATAAATCATATTGTTAAATGTAAAATTATCTCTTCAATCGTTAGTTATAATTTCACACTCAACAATATAAATGTAAGATAATACAAGTTATAAGTAACAGTTACATACATTGTTGAATGTAAAATATTATCTCTTGTGTGAATAATATTTCATCTTTCCATTACCGTGTTTCATAAGCTTTCCGCTAAAACTGTAAATATAAAAATGAGATAAAATCTATGCAAAACTGTTCTTTATTGTTCAAAAGGTGAATTTTTTTCGCAAAGTTTGCAACTACGCGTTCTTTGATTATGAGCACCTGGTCGTGAATAAGAGAGGTCATCTACGTTGTGAATTCGACCTTCCTAGAGTCACCGAAGCGAGAAACGTTCCTACTTCGAGGGAAATTACGGGACAACGAATGTTTTCGAAATCTATACACAATCTTCTACATGTCGTGCCAAAGATGATTTCGTCACTTCCGTTTACTATCTTCATAATAGTGATAGATAGACGAGTGCAATTTTCCCTTTCTAAAAAAATTAGAAAAAATTACAAAATCAGATATAGTAGATACTCAAATGAAAAAAATAAAATTGAAATAACAAATATTATGCTCAAAAATCTGACATTTGCGATGAAAAAATAACTGACGATATAGGATTTAATGCGACATTAAATAGTGCGTATTCGATAAAAACTTGAAAACTATTTAGTTGGGATAATGAACTTAAGCTTATCGAAATTATCCAACAACAAACTGTAGAATCACAAAGAAACCGGAAACACGGCCTACTGCATCGGATATTGCAAGGGCTAGGACAGGTCCGGGACTAAAGGCGTAACGAAATATAGACTTCCATCTTGTGCAAGACACATAGCATTCATTATCTCAATATGATATTTAATTAATTTTGATGATCTAATATTTAATATCAAAAATTAAAAGAAAGCATTGAAAGTAAAAATTCCAAATACGTGACTACCAAGCGATGGCGCTTCTCTCACGTGTCTAGTATTGCAGCGTTAATTGTGAAAACTATGGAATTCAAGTGTCAGTAATTGGCCAAGGTTCTTTGCAAACATACCGCCTAATCGTGACCGAGCAATAAAAAACTCTGTGTAGACCGGCAGTCTCGATTAAGTGGATCCGCTATGGCTACAGTCGCTCGTTTAGTTTTTCACTGCGCATTGTGAACGTGGTTGCAGTATGTGTGACATCACGGTATGCGGGGTTCTCACAGAGAATCCTCGGTTCCAGTGACAAAAACTGCGATGTATATGTATCTTATGCTTTGAAAACGGGGATCTCGTCGCTGCTTTCTATTACTTCCCACAATAAAAAGAAGATGCTTCTTGTCGGGATAAAGATACTTGCAGAATTTATAGCGCCATAATATCTCATAATTAAAAATTTAATTCCAAACAGTTGTCATCGTATAAAGTATTTTATCTAACATTATCCGTGAATATACTTATTGGATTAAATGAAGTCATTACAATTATAATTAGAATGCTAATTTGTTAAATATCTACATTTCGTACGTCATTAAGAAATTATTTATGAAGTATAATCATATAAAGAAGTATACATGACCGGTATCTCGGACTAACGGAAGCGACTTATATATTCCGCGACGACCTCTGCAACCCGCGTGCGAAACGGGTCAGACAAGCGTAAATACAATGAAAAGTCTTTGCCGCATAGGCATGGAGGAAAATCGCGCGTGTAATATTTAGAGCTCAAGTGGAAACGAGGATAGAAACGTTTGTATGGATACATTAAAAATTCTAAATACATCGACCTTGATCATAATCAAGCGTATAAAATTGCAAAAAGTATTTAATCGCTTTAGGAAATTCCTGTCGCTTACAACCGATTGCATTATTTTATTCTCGTGAAAAATATCCACGAGACTATTTTCTTTTGAATAAATCTATTTCCTAAAATTACTCTAAAATCGTTATTTTGCATTTAAAATTCGATTTAAGAAAGAAACATAATAATCGTTAATAGTATCCGGTATTTTTCGGGCGGGAAGGAGAAGGCGAGATTTCGAATGACAGTATAAAGCATGTGTTCAACGGTCTGTACAGATGGTAAAGAAAAATATGCCCTTCCTAAACGTCCCTTGCTGGGACGAAGACTCTCGAGAGACTCATGTTTCTGTTCGCGCAAAAAGGAATGCGAAACCGCACGAAGCCGTGAGAAATTACGCTGTCATTGAAAGCAGTCAATTTACAAATATTCCAAATGTTCAATTTATAGGGCAGCTATTATTTTCACAATACTAATCATTAGAGTCTGTCTTATATAAATATACAATAAGATTCTTTAATATTTTATTACAATAGAAGCATTTTTATTGCTATTATTATTGATCTATTTATATACGTAATAACTTCGTATAGCATACATTATACGAAGTTATACGACTTTT
>NW_012130081.1:611122-630639 GCF_000143395.1 Atta cephalotes | reverse complement strand
TTATTATTATATACTATTATATATATATATATATATATATATATATATATATATATATATATAATCTATCACTTTATTATATTTATAATTCAAAACGGAGGTATGACGTGTTATTACAGATTAAGCAGCAGAAATAATCATGGATTAAATATGACGAATCCATCAAGCGCCGTCAGGCGGACACACGTGATCCAGCTGTTAATAAGTGTTCAGAAAACATACTGCTCTCATTTTCGCTAAACCGCTTTACGTCACTTAATAGATCGCCCGCGAATGCTGTTTTGTTTTCTTCATTTGTTTTTTTTATTGGACGCAACATCATTGCTTTTTACACTCTCCCGCGTTGTTCTTAACCATCTCCTGCAGGCGACATGCGTTTATATTATAATAATAGTCCTATCATGCTTTCATTCGTATTATACCAGTCAGTTGAATTATTGCGTTTACTGTTAAATATACTATTAAATATAAAAAATATTCCAAGAATAATCTTCACATATTTATCAAATAAATTTCTCTATCGCAACAGGTAATTTGTGTATAAATAAAAAAAATTTATCGAGAATATTAATCGAGAAGCGATCTTGTTCGTATTAGCGGTTTAAAGTGCTGGGGGTCAAGTGCATTGAAAGAAAAGATTGGTTGTTGCAACCATTTATAGTAGATATAGATATAGATATAGTATAGATATAGTATAGATAGTAAAATATGGTATAGCATTTTTATATAATTGCAGCAACTAGTTTTTGGTTGTAACAGCAAATTTTTAGTTGCATTAGTCTATCCGCAATGTCAGTATAAGATTTCGATATAATAATGCTATGTCATATTTTACTATCTAAATCGTTGCAGCAACCAATCTTTTTTTTCAATGTGGTATCTTCCTGATTTTCCGAATTAACAATTCTACGGAAGTCTTCGCCATAAATAGTAAATCCTAAATGTGTGGGAACATAATTACAGGGTACTCACTTGTTGGAGCGCGGTATCAGCCGGGGAGAAGCTCGACAGGGCGGTTAAGGGTGCTAAGGACGCGCATGAAGATGCTCTCGAGGGTGGCGGTGTGTGACCGGGGGTAGGACTTCCGCTTCCGCAGCTACTCGCGCCGCCGCTGGAAGAGAGGCTCACACTGTCCGCTCGTCCTCTCCACGGCGAGATAGATACGTGCTTCAACATTCCTTCTTATTCGTATCTGAAATCAGGATCCACATACCGTTTGCTATTAAATCGCGAATGTTCAGCTGAGGAAGCAACATAATTAGCACAACTATAAACCGACTATAAATTCGATTAATTTGTTCTGATGAATGGAAGCAATGCGATAACAGTTCTCGCGCATTTTATCAAATGTTCCTTTCACCTCTTTATCTATAATTATATTTAAATAGACGATTTACGTTAAAAGATCTGCATAACAAATCAGCAAAGTATGCAATAAGAGCTTCGATATACAAAGTGATATATAGAGAATACATAATTGCGATAAAAAATTCATGACCTACTGCAGGTTTAAGAACTACTTATTTTTTAGGAACATTACAAGCAACACAAGTGAAATTGTCGCTCTGAGTTTCACTCAGCGTGGGCCGTCCATGTGTAATGGACTCTTAAGAACATTTACTGGAAGTCGCACATTTACTGGAACAGCCTACATTTGAATTAATCTCTTTGTGCGTTTCCTTTCGCAAGGTCGTAGAAAAACCGTAATTGCGGCGGTCTTTCGACGATAAGTAGTGTCCAGCTACTGTGATTGCTGGATTCAACAAACGTGGAAAGTGGCGGGAAGTTCGCTCGTGGAAAAATCGGACGCTCCCAACGGTATATATTTAAAAGCGTGTCCGTGTAATTTGATGTCGGAGTGAAACCAGACGATTGCAATGTCCGAAACGGTGTCCACGCACGCCTACTGCGTGTGGAAAGCAAGAAAAAGCCTATACGCTCGAATAAACATTAAAGTCAGCTGCAGGTAAGGAAACCAGAAGCTTAAAGATCGCATGTGCAGAGTAAACGGATGCTTTTCCGCTAACTGCGGGATGTTGCGAGGAGGGGAACCCAATGAAAATTTCTTCCTTGCCTTTGTCATTGCAAATTATACTTGTATCATTGTATCGCATTATTTATAATTGTTATACACAGAGTTGGAAAAGTTACTTTATAAGTAACTTTTCCAACTCTGTCACTTTTTGGATTACCTTTTATGTGTTTGTAATAAAAATTGGATACAAAAAGTATACGAAATTGAAGCAAAAAATATCTAATATAAAATATCTAATATAAATATCTAATATATAAAATATCTATAAATAAAATAATATAGATAAAATATCTAATATAAAAAATAAAATACTCAAATTTATTATACTCAAGTTCTATATATATAAAAAATAACTTATAAGTAACTTGTAAAGTAACTTTCCCAATCCTGATTATATATTTATGTACTTATATATTCATTTAAGATTCTTCTTATTAAAAAAAAAGTATAAAGTAATAGTTAATTTTTTATATTCTTTAGACATCTAAATTAATAAACAATAAACAATTACACATGTTTTTTTACTATTAATTCAAGATAGAAGTCATTCTGCATAGCTTTGGAGTACAATGTATATTAATTATGCGCTGCGAAATTTTCCATTTAGAATTGTAATAGGAAACAGTAGTGTTTCCTGCGATGCATCATCGGCGGACCGATGTGTTGCGGTCACGTGCATCCGAAGGACGCATCGGCATATCATTACGAGCGCAGTGAGAGGCGGGAAGGAAGCTCGTACGCACATTTCTGATTTTTAAAGAGAAGAAAAACGAGGTGATATGTCGTGAATATCAAATTTTATATTATTCTCAGTATTGTATACTCACTTCAATTAAATTCACAGCTTAGTGGCCTGCACACGTGATAGCCCGCGCGTCAATACGCGCCAAACATTCAAAGTTGACGAATGTGCGGCATTGACATCATTCAAGTTCACTGTCTCAAACCAGAGAGCAATTTACGCGCGACGGTCACAACACACGAATGGATTCACCACCAGTCACAATTGCGTCGATAGAATGATAAAAGATTGCCGGCATGCATTTCGGCATAAGATCCCGCATAGATAAATCGCTTCGCACATTTCACACGAAATAAATGGTCCTCGAATTGTTATTTAAACAGACATCGTGTAATGAATATTAAAATATAACGAGAATTTCCTCGAAAAAAATTCGATGAAGTTCGAGATAGACTTGAGACCGATTTGAAACGCCCGGCGATGGATGCACCACAGTGCGCGCTCCGCGAGCGTTCTGTCGCGACTGGTAAACGCGCGAGTAAATCGACATAGTAAGCCTCGCGCCAGCGAACCGACGAGGCGACAGAGGAAAGAGAACGACCTTCTTGTGTAGTATACGCGGCTGCATGTACGCGCGTCCGCGTGCCAGCGTGTGCGTGCGCCGAGGAACTGCGGGGGCGATGACGGTACGTCGCGTTTGTAAGAAGAAGGGCACATATCCACGGAACCAGCCGTTCGCTCGAAGAAACGGGCCCTACTCTTGCTTCAGAATTTTTTCTCGCTTCGCAGATGAGAAATATCCACCTAGGAAAGGAGGGATTAATGAGACTATAAATTGAATACTTGTGCGCAAGATAGAGAGATTGTAATTGATAAATTCATCGCGTTTGTACATTTACTTTATATATTAAGAATTATTAATAAAATGTAATGATGTTACTTTTCTTTAAAATTCCAATTTATAAAATATATAATTTGAAACAAATAAATTAGAATATATAATTATAACAAACGTGGTATTTTATCATAAAATTAACAAAAAGAAGAGCATAAAACCATAACACAAGTTGTTTTTTGTGATATTATATGATTTAATATGTAAATTTTTATTAATATTTGTAAATTTACTGAAGATGGCCAGATTGTGATCGAAATGTCTAAATCATTTATAAACTTAATTACATATTAAGTATTACAAAAAACAACTTATGTTGTAATTTTATGCTCTTCTTTTTGTTAAGTTTATAAATTAGAATTTAAAAAAAATTAATATAATATAATATAGAGAGCTATATATTGCGATTATATTTTGTATGATATTATCTTTTAATATTTTGTAATATTTTTGTATATTTATAATATTTACTATACATTTACTTATTATGTATTTATATATAAAAATTGTTATCAATATCAATCACGCGAAATAACTCGTGAAATAGTTAATCCGAGTTGGAAAAGCGACCTGAGATTATTTTATTACGTAAAGAAATTAAGATATAATATGGCACAAGTTCCGCATTGTATTGTTAAAAAAGAAGTAAACTACACATACATATATGGCAGCTGAGTTTCGCACCGTGGGGAAAGAGGTCCTCGATCAGTTCCTCGGTCGTTACAGATAAGCACGTCCGGCAATTTTATCTTAGCTGTTCCGCATGTAAGAGTCTCTACCGATTTGTGTCTGAGGTAAGAGACGCGTAGGAGCCATTACGCAATGGCAGTAGCGTATGCTCGTTAAGGTAATCATCATCACAGGATCAAAAAGTGTGGCGACAGCGACTTAACATCCGAAGCATATTAAGTCCCTGTGAATTTCCTTTTCTTTTGTCTGTTCAACCATTCTGTCGTATAATCATGATTGTGAGAAAGAGAGGAATTTTGTGAAATCAAATATAATAAAATCTAACACTAAACTTTATACAATTTAATATTATAATATTTATTTTTATGGATAAAAACGTTTTTCAACGTATTATAAAAATTAATTAATTTTTCTATAATGAAAATTAATCAAAATTTCGACTGATTAGCTGATGTTTAAACAATCGAATTATTCATAGAGAGAGTTAAGAGATTACTTATTTGACTCATGCTCGACCAACAAATCTTCATTCTTGTCTCCTTATGGTGATATTTTACATACACGCCTGTACCTGTCACATTCGAAAAAAAGAAGAGAAAAATAAAACACGAGAGTCGCATCCTACGTGATCGTCCGACGAGCGACTGCATGGGCGTCGAGCTCACGTCGAAGAAAGAAGGGTTTACATCTCTGCGAAGGAAAAGTGAGAGACGTACGTAGGAGTCGACTCGATTCGCTCAATAACGTTATGTTCGCTTCTCCTTTCGATTTAATAAACTAGGTATACGTGCCGGCCAGCAAAAACAATAACTCGTGCCTGAGATATTCGTCGATTCGAGGAAAATATGCCGTATGTATTTATAGCGATCTAACCGCCATTATACTTCATGATCTAAATCGGAATGTATATTTGCATTTGCATAGATGCAATCACGGTTGTTTTCGTAGAGGAAGGAAGAAGAAGTAAAATCCCATCTTCCGATGTGTTACGTCTCACGATTGAGTTTTCCAACTAATATCGTAACTGCATCACATTTTCCAATTCATTAAAATGATCTTTAATAAAGCCATTGAAAGAAACACTTGCCAAGCAGTCTGCAGGTACTTGAAAAGGTGTAGGCTTTTGAAAGGAAAGGAGCGCGTGATTAGGCACCTGGGTGGCATTTACGATGCAGCAGACGTGGGGTGGTCGACACGTGTAATTCGAGGCCAATCTTAGACGTGTAGGCGTGTCGAAAATAAGGGATGTCTTTAAATACTTCAGCACACTTATATAATTTAAGAGTTGAAATCGAGATTATAAAATATTCGGAGAAAATTAGAGCTTTCTCCAATTGTTTTCAATTATAATCCCAAAGTTAATAGTCATAAATAATATTGAAGTAGAAAAAAAATCTCAAATTTAATTAAAGTTTGTCTATTCGGTCTTAGTGTCCCTGCATTCTGTAACTCTTCACAATTTGTTATCGTTATATTATCGTTATCGTTCTATTATCGTTGCGCTTTTATATTATATAATATATGCGCAACAACAATATAACGGTAATGATTATTAGCAGTAAAAAGTTACAGATCACATGTTACATCAATTATTTATAAATGACTACTTTTCCCAGGAATGCATATTGATGCTTAGTTTCTTGAATTTTTTTCATTGAGTTCACCGGGGTCGAGAACCCATGATCGCCGGTTGTGGAAAAACGTCACTGATCTAACGGTGGCATGTCTGTAAGAACTGCGAGTGACTTCGGTCTGGCCGATGCGAGATTGCGGCGCGTTGCAACTTGTGACGCTAAAGAGTTCCACGGCAGCAGCCACGCGTATTATCGCGATTCGGTCGTGCAACACGCATGCCTTTTGTCGTGGACAAGGGGCTTCTCTGTGAAAGGTCCTTCCATCAACAAGTTCTGGCTTCTCTTACGATGATCTCGGGGAGAAAATTCAATTAGCTTTGCCAGGCTAGATTGTCCGCGCCGGTGCAGCTGCAATCGGCAGATAAGCTAGTACATGCGCGTGCAGCGGCGACTGCCGACAATGCGAAATGTATGTGCACGTACGTGCGTTGAGTTTCATGAAGTGGCACAGGCTTATCGCTGACACGCAAAAGGTATGAGCGTCGACCTGTCGCGTCAATTCATTGTCATGATGAATATTTTTGTAAGTCTGCGAATATTCTTTTTATTATCCCATTAATACAAACAAAAAGTAACATAATATCAATGTTATAATTTTGCACTCAATGTAATTGTTATGTAACACCATATACTAAATTACATTTATATTGCTGAGTATGAAATTGTAACATAAATGTTATTTTTAATTAGTGTCAATTGATATAATGGAAGATACAATGGATTCTACAGTATTATGTAGGCAGAATAATTATATCGGAATTATCAATAGGTTTCAATATAAAAATTTGTAACAATAATTTGAAAATCTTTGAAATAGCTTTGAAAATACTCTAAACAAAGCCATTTGCATATTAGAATATCTCTAATAATCACAGACAAAAAATATTTGCTATGTAACAAGTAAGTTCATTCTTTTTTGTACTCTCTATAAAAATTATTTGCAACAAATATAAAATATTTGTCAAATATATAAAATTTAATTATCAAATTTGTTTGCTAAACAAACAAATTTGATAATTAAATTTTGTAATCTCTTTGCGTTTATTAACAAAATTATTTTTCTATTTTCTAATTTTTTTTAAATCAATTATGTTTGCTCTTTTTTTTAACACAATTCTTTAATAATTTTTTTTGGATTTAATTCTAAGATTTAATGTTTAAGTTTAAGATTAGTAATCGTGTTTAATATTCCTTTTACATAATTGCGGTTGAATAATTATCGCATTTTATATTAAGACAGGTTGGACTATAGATATGAAAGAGTAATCATTATGTCGTTTCAATGAAACTGCAATCACATTTTTCATCATTTTCAATCTAATAGTGACGTAATGACGCTACATGAATTACATGTCATTATCGCCAAGTACATAGCAGTTTATCAGTTTAGTCTATGGAACCTGTTTATATTCATCGATAATAGTATATAATTTAACGGCTTTATATCAGTCATCATGAAGATGATCAAACACAATACATGGTCAAAATATTGCATTAAAATGTTTTATATATATATATAGTTTTATATATATATAGTTTGTCACAATTATAATTTTTATGGCAAATTTTTATGATCCATAATTTGTCTGGATTTTATCATAGCATATAGAACAAATTTTAATTTATGGAATTAAGTACCGGCGATAAAGGCATCACTACGTTCGCTCGTATGCAAATTCCACGAAGTCGATGACCACTCGAGAATCACTCGGGACCGACGATGGGGAGAGAATGCAAGAGAAGAAATCGGAACCATGATGGTCAGTTACTTTGGTCATGTACACGAGCAGAAAGTACGGCGACCATAACGGACTATAGTATATGCGCAGGTTACTATAGGACTTTGGTAGAGCAGCGGTCCAGCCTGGTGGATCCCATGGTGTAGCATTACTTTCCCACAGGCGAGGCTCTTCCTGTGTTGCATGTATACGTGTGCGATTCTTTCCAGACGTGTATCCATCATGCACCTGCACACGCCGATCTGTGTGTATGCGTGCTCGAGGCGAGAGAGACAACAAGAAGGGATATGTATCTTACCTTGCAAGGCGAACCTGTTATTCGTCAGTTCGCCGAAACCAAAGAGGAAAGAGGGAAGATCGATGTAACCGTGTGTTACCGCCTGAAAAATAATTTTCACCTTCTGGGATCAATTTTGGTGATGTAGGAAACATTCTGTGTCTCACGGAAGAAGATGGACTGCCTGGAAGAGGCAAAGATAAAATTATGTATTGTAACTGCAAATTTTGGTAGGGTGTAAGAACAGGAATTTAGTGACAAAGTATGTGGTTGTCATATCAACAAATTATATTTGAAATTTGCAAAAATAATAATTCATCTTAAAAAAATGTATAAAATTTCAGTATTAAATAATATATATTTGCATGACTTAATTAAAATTAAAATTTGGTAAAACTGCTAATACAAAAATATTATAAAATTTGAATATTAAAATAAATATTTCTTATTTTGAGCATACAGATATTTTAATTTTTTCTTAAGAAATACTATATATAGCCTATAAGAAATAGTGGTTGAAGTCGTCGATGAAGGAAGAAAAAATACTTGTTAAGGGTTCCCCTTTAATAGGATACGGAATTGTGCCGGAAATGAGCTTCGTCACGCAGAGCGGAAGCTGGACCTTGCCGCATCATGGAATTGCTATTAAAGTACATCGATCGCGGTCAGAATATATTCTCGATTCTTAAAGGAAAGAACAATAATTGTCTTTTAGAAATAGTCTAGATACTATTCCCTTTTTCTGTATTCTTTCTTTATTATTATTATTATTATTATTATTATTATTATTATTATTATTATTATTATTATTGATATTACTGACTTATTATTATGATTATTGATAAAATAAAAAATTAAAAATATATTAATATGTTCAATTAATAATTATATAATTATTAATTAGTAAGAGTATTTTTTTATTTACAGGACAATAAAATATTATATATTTTGCATATAGTAGATCAAATAAAGATAAAAATTATATTCTATGCCAGCATTACATTAGGTAAATTTATTATGCTAGAATTAGGCAAGAAAAGAGTTGGTCAAACAAAGGGTTCAAAGTTATCCTCTTGTCGATGAGAGCGAGAAGAAAAATAAATATAAAAACTAATCTTGTAGATTTTCTCACTTTACGTATGTGATAACACGAAAGCTGGCAAACATCAGAAATGTTAAGGGATCCGAGAATCAAATTTGTACAACAGCCGCATCTATGAAACTTCATACACACATGAATATATATTTATCTTTTACTCTCGATGGAACAAAGCCTTTTTTGTACGAAAAGTTTATTTGACATATAATATCTTATTATTATTATTAAATCTAAAATCAACATGTTGGATATCCCATTTTTGAGATAATACTAAAGATAATACACTATAAATAAAATTTATATTTTTGTGTATTTAAAAAATAAAAACATTTTTATAAACGCAATGAGCCAAGTGTATGTTATTAGCTAATTGTTATTTTCATCTCTCACGATTTCAGGAAGAATTTGGGAAACATATTCGCATCTCTGATAAAAGTTGCTCATCCCATGTGTTGTGTATAATTACAGCTCTCTTTATACAATCCCTTTGTAAAGAAAATATGAAGGTAAAAAGATAATCCGTAGAAAAAAATAATAATTACTTTAAACTTTTTTTCGGAAATAAAATCACTGTTATTTCTAAATGTTATTGAATAATTTACAGCTGCCTTGTTATAACTCCCTTTATATAATCCCTTTGTAAAGAAAATATGAAGCTAAAAAGATAATTCGTAGAAAAAAATAATAATTATTTTAAATTTTGTTTCGGAAATAAAATCACTGTTATTTCTAGATGTTATTAAATAATTTAAACTAGATGTTATAAACAAATCATCTATTTTGTAGATTTTATCATGGATAGTTCATCGTGAATTTATTTGATTCATTTAATGCATGTTTTGCGAATTAAAACATGCACGCCCTTTTAGATTTAAAGACACTTATGTATAAAGATTAATAGTCTACGTTTAATGGAGATTAATAATCTACGTAAATATTATGCGTAACTTTAATACAAACTGATTGGACAGTGAAAGATTAACATTATCTGAGATGCATTAATAATGGAAGAGCCTAATTTTGGACATGAATTGCAATACATAACGTTGTGCTTGAATTGTTAAAACTAAATCGAATTTGTAATAATACCATGCCCCTCCCTTCTCGGTTATACAATTGATTAATTATTTCCTACGTGACAGTATACTGGCAGCAAGTTTGTGATTTGGGAGTGGTTGCGCACATATAGGTCAACTTTTATAATTCTTAGGATTGACTTACATATTACACGCTTCATGAACTTTCGGATTTCTTAAGATAATTGACAGAGGACAACGAGGGGCAATGAACAAAACAAGAGTTCGCTTTCAAAAGATTAGAAAAATTGTATTTTGAAAGAAATATCAATACATTAATAGAATATTAAAAATTATTTTTCATTTTTAAAAAAAACAAATATTTGAAATAATTTTTTTATTATTATTGTTATGCTCATTTTATATTCTATTTCATTTTATTACAACTTATGTAACTGTAATAAAATATGTTGCAATATAACTTAAATCTGTATAAATTACAAAAATGTGATAAGAAAGGCTATAACGCATGGAAACGTATATCATCTATGATAATAGACTAAACAATTCGAACTCATATTATAAACGTATTAACTCATATTATAAACTCATATTATAAACAATTAAAACAAACACTTTCAAACAATGATCATCAAAGAATGAAATCGTTTTTGTTTATCATAATTAATAGTCATATATTATAATATATCGTTTATTGATTTTGCAATGGTAAATATTGAGATGGGGGAAACCTATTACAGATGACCTTGATATATGTTGTTAAGATCATGATCTTGGGTAATCTTCAATAAATTTTAACCATCATTCGTTGTTCGTTAAAAGTTATTAATAAAAAAAGTTTAGTTAAGTAAAAAGCATTCTCTGTTATAATGTTTCTTTTTTTATTACGCACTAATATTTCGTATTAGGCACTAATATTCCGTATCACAGAAGACAAAGAAACGATGTG
The DNA here is from genome assembly GCF_000143395.1 of Atta cephalotes. Lineage (NCBI taxonomy): Eukaryota > Metazoa > Arthropoda > Insecta > Hymenoptera > Formicidae > Atta > Atta cephalotes. The sequence continues at coordinate 619,542 of NW_012130081.1, read as the reverse complement.
AAGAAGTGATTGCGAAAATTGTTCACAGAAGGTCGTACATATTCATAATTCTTGTCGAATATAAATATTACAATATATTGTTTGAAACCTCCTAACTGTTCGTGCAGCTATATCACTTATAACTTATGGCAACGAAAAACTGTACTTTCTAAAGTTGAAATATGAGAAAGGAAAATGAAACACATTATTATTACCTTTTTTATAAACTAATGGTGTAAATTGTAAACGTTTCTAATTGTAGAAGTTCCATTACCGGAATATTTGGGTTGATGCTTAGTAAGAAAATGACGTTAAATTAAATAGCCCCAGTCTGCTGTCATGGGGATGAAGAATAAGGGTGCCTACACGTGCGTGCAGCAAACACCACACCCTTGAAAGCCGCGCCCTTACTTAGGCGCGGTCGAACATTGCACTTTCCACCCTTACGAACGATGCGTGCAAACATGGATCATTCGTGTGTTCACGTGATAAAGTACTTCGATATGATTATATGGAACGGCTACGATGAAAGACGAAGCGACGGATAGATAGTCATGTTCGTGGAAAAAGTTGGAAGTTCGTGAGACAGGAGAAATAATAGCGGAATTGCGGTATGGTATTATGGAAAACATGCAAAGTCATATAAGTGTTGTATCGTACTTCTGTGGCGTAATCAACCATAAAATTAATTATGTATCATACTTATATCCTATTTCTATTTTACGCACATTACGGTGAATGGGATCAAAATCCAGTTGGATTTTAATATAAAACTCGTTCACTAACATACTCTCATTTACTTCAACTTATTACATTGGATGGCCCGACATCGCTAAGATACAGTCATGCTTTCACTCAATCGCTACACCTTCTCTAAAGAGATTTCTTAGTCATAATTGATTTCATTATTTGATTTTATCTATTCTCCATTAGTGTGCAATTATTAATTTTATTTTTTCCACATGCGTAATATACGTATTGTATAAATTTATTAAAAATTGCTATTATTCAACTGCATGTAATTCCTAATCCTTAAGCCTTAAAAACAGCAGAGGCGGTCTAGAATACAGTATATAATTAGCGAAAGCACATTATTTTTAATTAATTATACCGCGAAGTTACTTTCTATCTTCAGTAAGATCAAATCCTCCTTGTCAAACATATTCATCTGTTTCCGGAAACTTGGTGCTTCCGGAATAGTGATTTCGTGAAGAACAATGACGGCCTGATCTGTTTCACGTGGTCTTGCCGTGCATTTCCGGCACGACGACGCTTAATTCGCTTCCACTTCCGGCGGAACCATACCTATCAAACCGTAACGAAATGAATGGAATTTCTCTATTTTTCTCAGACTTCAATTCAGTTTTATGCAATGACTACATTATATTCTCCAACATTTAAATAATCAAAGTTACAACGAGAAATTTTTACAATAGAGAGGTTTTTTAGCCAATTATATTTAATTCAAGCGTATAATCATGTTAATTATTCTTTATCTCTTATTATAAATAATTCTCACTTGCAACTAATCAGTAAATATAAAAATGTCTCTCAGAACCGCGTCGAAGTTGCCGCAACTTCCTACTAACGTTTCATGCCATACCGAGAATTGCATCGTCGCGTCGGCTGAGTTGCGTCTACGCACTTGCATTACTGGATTGTATTCACGTACCCACGCACGATTGTAAAAGCTCGCGTCAAACGACACGGCTGCAGCGGGATACGAAATGTTGTGCAACGTGTGAGGCGAGGCTCGCGTGTAAGCCGACGAACGGGAGCATGATTTCCGCCAAACGAAGACAGACGATTTCATCAGTTGATAGTGTTACGCCCCAAGATAACCAAAAAATAAATATAATATACTGTATATAGCATTTTCGCAGATAACGGTACGATACGATAAAAAAAAGCTATAGCAAGCGTAATGTTACGAGAAAACAGATTAACACTCGCTACCACGTTTCTTACACGAACACAGCTTGAAATTTGCATTAACATCCGTGAACAACTTGCCAACGGTATCGTTTGGTCAATGAGTTCTACGATCCAACCAGTTTTATCAAGTTAATAAATTGAACTTTTCCGCTTTTCTCAACTTTTCAAACCTCACGTGATCTTATGTAATTAATTTTTATTCAATATATAATAAAATTACATATAGCCAAAATTATATTTTTAAATAAAGTAAATTAACGTTATCTTGACAATATTATCTTGCAACATGCGTTGCACATTAATAAATAATTATCGAATAACAAATCAAGTAACAGCAATGAGCAATGTTGATATCCATTTGTCGCAATGCATTGTTCATTACTGATGATTTGCTCTTGACGCAGAATGTACTTAATGACGAGAGAAGCACGTCGGAATAATATATTTTTCGTCGTTGACCCGGAATCCATGATCTCAGTCTAATTTAATTTAACGATGGGAAAATCCTCGTCGCAATAATTGCAAAGAGAAAGTCGCATGAATGAAGGATCGGTATGCTAATTAAACTACTTAACTCATTTTATTAAAATCGTTTTTCTTATTTTAGAAAAGTAATATGTAAATAAATCAAATGTAAACGTTTAATGTCAATAAAAAGCCGACACTGAATATATTCATTAAATTTTTAACATCCATGATTAATCAAATAAAAAAAAGTATATAACAGTAGTCGTATTTATTATAACAGTAGTCGTAACTAATCATAATAAAAACATAAACGTTTTAACTTTATTTTAGATCATCTATTTTTTAATATAAATATATTAGGAACTTTTATGCTTTAATATCAAAGAGTATATTTGCAGTTACGATTTATTGCCAGCAATTACACGGCTGATGAAAACTAATGGAAAGTAAATATCAACAATCCATTGCAAAGATGAATTTATGAGCGCGTCTATTTACATGACGACATTTGAAGTTGCGTGTCAAGTTGCTGCCGTTCATTTTGTCACGTTCAGGGACAATTTACTGTTAGATGTAAACGTTCTAATCTTGTCTGGACAATAGGCACGCACTAGTAGATGATAAATCACAAAGCAATCGCTAATTCCTTGTCTTAATCATTGTCCTAAGAGCTGTTTGAATTGTTTTGCGAATGATTAAAATCTAGAAGCAAAGTATGTGTGCCTGAAAATGCATAAAAATTTGATGATGTAATTACAAACATTATCGTGGATAATGTTTATATATTAGAATAATGTACGTCTCTATTATGCTAACTAATTAATAAATATAATTCTCAGCCTTTCAATATATTAAATATACATTTATTTAAATATGTTTAAACACATATATATTTATATATTTATAATAACGACAACATAAATAAGCAGTGTTTTATATAAACGGAATATCATAATTTTGGGGATTTATAAAAAAATGTGCATCTTTGGTTTATATTTCACATTGATATAATAATTTATATATTCGTCAATAATAATGTGTCCATCTTGAGTTATGTAAAATATTTTGTGATTTCTAAGTTACTTAGAATGCTGAGATTCCATTTTCTCACAGTGTTACGTAAATTTCCTGCGATTACTTATCACAGCAATAAAAGAGATTACATCACTATAAATGTCAATTATAAAATATAGTAATTTAGAGACTAATCTCTGAATGTACATAAAATTGCAAGTTGACAGTGTTATTAGAAATTAATAAAGATTCGAAATAAAATAAGCAGTTAATATGAAAATAAATTTGTTGCATTTTCAGTTAATTTTTCTGTTATTGTTCCTTATCAATAATAATTTATTAATAATTTAAATAAACATAAAAAATGTTAGAAAAGCAAAAAAATTGTTTTTAATACATAATTAAATAATATTCATCAATGGAAGAATATTAAATTTTTTATTATACATATATATATATATATATTATATATTAAAAATATATATATTAAAAGAATTATATATATTGCAAAAAAAATTCTGTAACTGGTTAAAAATGTTATTAGCTGACCTCCGGAAAACTTTAATTAATAATAATTGACAGTCCTTACAACTAAATTCTTCCGTGTAGCGAGTTAAAAGTAGATAATTCCTGTTTTCTTGGAATGAATCGAACATTTCTCAGGTTAGCCTCAATCAAAGCGATCGCGTGTAAAGTAACTTGAATGATTCGTTCGATTCGGTAAAACAAGTTCCGTTCGACATCATCAAGTAAATGAATTCCGGTCTTTCCCTTCAACGAGAAAAAAAAGAAAAAGAAAAATTCAACAAATAAAATCTTTTTATAAACAATTCCGTTATTCAAAAATTTTTTGTTAAAATATATATTACATTTATTTTTATTATACTATATGAATGTAATATAAAAAAGTATTTTTACATTTAATTAAGTCATTTAATTTTATCGATCAAAACTATAGTTTCATAATTTTTTACTTTCTTTTGTGCCATAGTTTATTTCTTTAATAATATTACTTTAAAATATTTTCACACTTATTAAGAATTAAATGTCATGGGAAATACTAAATTAACGTCATAATCTAGTTATTTCTTAATATTTCTCAGAATTATACTTTGTTACTTTCTAATTTAGTACTTTCATTCTTCTTTGATATATTTACGGGACAACATCATTTTCGTGGAAAAACCTGATCAACAATTAGTGCCTGGAAATATTGAGAATATATTCTTGATTATGAAAATATTATTTACATATTTTTTGTTTCTATATATATTTTGTTTTATAACATGGAACAAAATCGTCGATTTCACACAAAGATGTAATGCGTAATTATTATATAACAAACATAAAAGCATAATAAGCAGTTGATCAAGCATTTGCCGAACATCGATATTCCCCGTGTTAGAACTGTTCTAAAATACCTTTCCCGCATTCTTCGAGAGATCGTATTAATTGCTGCCACTTAATTTCAGGATATCGCAAAATTATACGATCAAGTTTTCGTATTATGGTTATGCAGTTCCGGCGAAGGCATTCGCTCTGCATTCTGAATTGCACCTGCATTTCGTACGAATTTAATATTTCCGGTGGGTAAAGCGCGCGAGGGTCTTTCCGCGCGCTTTCGTTTGTACGCGATCTATGATTTATGTCGACAAAGTGACTGGAGGAAATTGAACGTTCCTACCGCCTGACTGACAATGATATATAAATGATAAGAGAAAGCAGAACTCTACGAGATAGTATTTGAACCTTTCTGATGCGCGCATACACATAAATATGAAATATACTATTATTAGTTTTGATTCTCTATGTCTCGCTAAAAAATCCTTATAATCTTAGATTTTATAATTTCTTAATTCGTTAATTACAATTTCCATAATTGTCACTTTTATATTTCTGATAAAAGTCTAATAAGTCATAACTTTCACTTTAATATTTTGTGATACTTGTGTTAATATTTTTTTTTTCTTTATATTTGACAAAATTGTAAAACATTACATCCTAAAATCCGAATCTGTTGGCGACAAGTATCAGACTTTTCAGAGTGTTTCGACACTCATACCGTGGAGTTAGTGGCGCGTGACCGTCTTGTGTGACCTCGACGAACCGAGACTGAATCTCATCGATTCTCGATTCATAACATTCTTCCAATCTTACACATATACAAATTGCGCAATTCAGTTTCCAGAAATTCTTTTGCCGTAACTCCATTGACGTATTAAGTAAACCTTGTCGCTATCATTCACGTATTCTAACTTTTCATTGACGTATTCTAACTTTTAATAACTTCTAACGGTGCGACAGTTAAAAAGAAGTAAAAGCAAAATTAGCAACTAATTGTAATAATAACTATCTCCCATCTCACTTGGCATTGTAGCAGTTACCGTATTCCAAGAACGGTATCATAAAAAATCCTTAATGTACAATTCATTTCAATAATATTAATGATCTCGTGAAAATATCTTTAGCAGTTTTAGCACATAAACGAAGGAATTCGCTGATAAAATCAAGATTTGCCCGCATGTATACAACGCTATTTTGACCGTATTCACGATACACACGCCCGTACGAAATAGACAGACGATACCGCACATCTGTCACGATATAACGTGGGAAGCGTCCTTCGCGTATAACGGCCTTTCTGAGTCGCGTGAGACAGCCAAATTAAGTCTTCATAACACGTATATATCATCTTGCTGGAAGTGCGAAGTTATGTTCTCCTTATTTTCCGCGTTCCCAAACAATTTTTCATTCTATTGTTTTCTATACTCTCCTCCCCAAACCGTTAGTTTTAAATAGTAACTGATAAACACTTTGCAGTATTTTATTCAAATATCGAATTAAAGATTCGCTTCTACAATATTAATCGTTAAATTAAATTACAAATTTTTGTTAAGCTCATTCAAATGTCTGGCAATAATTTCTTAAGTTATTCTAAAAGTATAGTTCAAATTCTACAAATATTCTATATAATAGTATTTGTTGGACTTTTTTGTTCTTTATTTATCTCACTGTGGATTGCTCTTGGTTTCAAGACAACGACGTTCGAAAGCCAGCGTGGCGAGTCGGTCGCGGTTCTAGCTCGTACAGAACTCTGAGAAAGGAAAGCAACCTCTTCTCTTTGTCAGAAGAACCTATTGTCCTCTTGAGGATGGATGGGAACAGCGGTCGCAGATACTGGATGCAACTCAGGATATTTCTTCGGGCATTTACAGCGGAAGGTTCATCAATAAAGATGTACAGTCTGGATACACGAACTGGATTTCTATACAATATATTTGTTACAATATATTTTGTTATACAATATATTAAGCAATTACTTCTGTACATTTTTATAGATATAAATCTTTTATAGATGTAAATCTATTTTAATTAAAAAATAAATATGTATAGCATCTTGTATAAATGTCTTTACTTACGTCTAAATATGTTCACACTTTTGAAGCTAATCAATTACATTCATAAAAAATTTAGCATATTTTTATGTCATTCTTAACAAGTGGAAAATATAATATTTCTTACTAAGAAAATTACATAATTCTTACTTAATGACGCGTATAAATAACAAATTAAATTTTTTAATATCAATTTAACCGATTCAAACTAATATCACTTTATCATCTTATTTCTGCATCTGTAACATCTTCCATTCCAATCTTCTTTCAATCTGTCCTGTAAGAAAAATTCTGAATACGGGTGTAAATCATGACAAGTATTTCTTAGCCAGAGGGAAATACGAATTTCATTACATCCATTAAACTCAATTTTGTTGTTTCCTTTCTCTCATACATCTTCGAGAATAATAGGATTTTTGTTATTATCAATCAGAAAATTCAATATCGTATCCTAATTATCCAACTATCGAAATAATAATGAAAGCATTTGACAAGGATCTGATTTTTTATTATTTTAAGGATAAGAGAAAGAGAGAGAAATTCTGGAGCAGAAGCGCATAAAAAATCAATGTTGGACACGTTTCACGGGCATGAATCGGTTTCAGGTCAAATTTTTGTCAAAATAGTTACCAAGAAATAAAATATGTATTGATACACGCGTACGTGTCAACCGATACTAATGTGATCGTAGAACGGAAGCGCGTGCACTAGCATATACTTGCTATCGGAACGCAGAAGGTTTCCGCTGCTCGAGGCAACTTGGAAGGTACAAGAATTCGATTCGATGGCACAAAAAACGACGACGGCGGAATGCAACGTTGTTACGAGTGAAGAAATAGATTGCCAGATGCATATGTCGTACCGAAATTCGCGCACTTCACATACTGACGAGCATTCGTTTCATAATACATGTTTTACGATCATATGTCTTGCGTACGTTTTCATTTTCATTCGTTACACTCTGTTTACTTGTTTGGACTACTTGCCTATGATGATGCTTTGCGTAATTTGCATGCTTGTGAGACTTTTATTGAGATAATTGTAAAAATAATTGTACTTGATAACAAACAGAAATTATGAAAATTATAATTTGAAAAGAAAAGGAAAAAACAAAATGTTTTACAATAAAGCAATAATAACATCTTATATTTTAACTATTATTATTATAATTTTTTTATTAGAAATTTTTTTATCAAGCATTTATGAAAATTATTAATTAATCAATTTTTAATTAGTCAGTTAGTTAGTTTGAAACAAATGGCAAATTAATAAATTTTTACTAACATAATTTTAATAAAAATAATCAAAGAAAGTATGATTTTCGATATACTTTTACTATCTAAAAAATTTTGCATATTTTCATCAAAATTATAAGACATCAAAAGATACTAATCTTACTTTCAAATAATATATAATACTCTCTGCTTAATTACATTGCCTAATTAAACAATCTCGCCATAATATTAGCTTTTCGCGATGAAATCTTTCTCTGCTTAATCAGCATCGGAAAAACAAATTGAATTGCTGCATAAGCACCGCCTGCTTGTCTGAGGCAGATATCCAAATAGCATAATTAATCTATTTGAACTTGCAAAGTATTCTTAAGTTCATGGAATAGCGTAATTTAAT
>NW_012130081.1:586957-611102 GCF_000143395.1 Atta cephalotes | reverse complement strand
CTTGGCAGTNTCAGTATATATATTAATATATATGTATAATTATTATTACTACTATTTAGTATATATATTATTTTAACTAAATAGTATATTAATTTATATAAAATAAAGTATAATTTAATCTTACATAAAGTTAAGAAATAAAAAAAGAATATCTTTTGTCTTTTTATCTTTGAATCTGAAAAAAAATTCATAATTGAAGGCATAAAAACAAAATTTTTTAAGAGTCTCAGAAATATTTTTAGAACATGAATCGGATGAAACAGGAATTCATTTCATAAGTCGGAGTAAAAAAAAATTCTTTTCGGACTCTCTTCGGTGCTATCTGGATAATTAATTATCCAGTATTTCAAAATATGCATGCATACGAACAACAAATTTACATCAATTTAATTTTCTATACAATACGTGATTATATAAGTAAACATTTTTACGATTATATATGCATGTGCATATTTCTGATTGTATTGCAAACTTTTTTATAAATCCCTCTTTTACCCATCAACTATTTTGGAATGAGTGAAAAAAGAAAAGATGCATTTCCTGCTTAAATCATTAGACATGTTTACACGCGTTCAATGTATATATAAAGTGCTCGCATAAACATGGTTAGCTTGTTTATTGTGGTATCGACGAGACACGTGTATCAGACTTTACGTCAAATAAAGATCCATGCGACGAAAATGCGCTGCCATGTCATACGTGTTGATCACTGTATTTCCGCTCGAGCTGCACGTACGTCTTACAATACGCACTTTGCATACGCACACTCACGCGATACTGCCTGACGATGTCTACAACGATAAGAAATAAATAAGTACATAACGGACAATTTTTGCAACTTCTCATTTAAGTCGCGTACAAATAATTGAATTACTTTGTTATCGGAAAATAATAAATTATCTAGCAATTATCAGAAAAATAAAAGTAAAGATGTCAATTATCTTGTACACTTTGAGCATTTAGTAGAAATTTATTTTTAACACAATTAAAGAGAAACATATGGACAGCGACAGATGCCTCAACAATATTCGCGAATTAATCAAAAATCGAATCTTGAATAGAAGAGATTGCATCATAAGCTGGACCGATCGATCGATCAACCGGTATTGGCCAATCCGACCGGCTAGTCGCACAGGTGCCTGGCGAAACGTGGGTGCCGACTGTCTCGTGGGTGGTACGAGAGGGCTTCAAGTCTGTTTTTTATTCACCTTTCGGAAATATAAGATTTTCGTTGAGCGAGGTCACGACACCCACGCTATCGCGCCGCGCGGCTAACAGCTGCGATATGCGACGGGTGAAAACTTGGTTACTTTCCTGCGTAGGACGACAACGAAACGTGATTACGACAAGTATTAAGCGACGTCGTTGTAACGATTAAATATATTCACATTTTTTATCAATAATCGTAAATTGTAAGATTATTAATTTCTTAGCTATCAATTTGATTCATAATCAATTAGATAATTTGTATCAATGTAGAATTGTAAACTTATAAATTTTTTAATTATAAATGTATAATTTTGTATTTTCGAATTAATAAACTCCCACTCTCTCTTACTTACTCTCTCTTAAAATAAATAAAATTACAAATTATATATTAATTTAAACATAAATTACACAGTATTCATAGAATTACCTACTTATAACAATTAAGATTGTTAGATATAAAAGTATCTATTTATTAATTAACCAAGAATTACGATCTCAAGCAATTAGATCTCAGAAACTATATGTAGATCGCATTTGATTGATATGATAAATAAACTTAATGCGATAATTAATCCATTCATCTGAAAATGTTACAGTTCAAGATGAAGAGAATAAAAAGATAGAGAATAAGAATTTAGCGCAATTAGTTTCATCGCTGGCACATTTCTCAGAATTCATCGATTATGAGATGAGCCGCGCGACTGTATACAAACCCTTGATTATCCTGGATCTTGAGTCCCAGTGCAATTGCGTTGGAAATTATCTTTATAGGTCATACGCGAAAACGTATAATTAAATTTAATTAGAATGAAAGCAGAATTAGAAGAACGACAAAATATCTCTTTCGGATTAAAGTATATAATTCATTAGTGAATATGATACCGTTTCCAGAATTAATAAACACAATCTGTGAACTTGTGTGTCAAAGCAATCAATGAAATAAAAAATATATATTTGTTGATATATTTATTGAAATATTAGCTATTGTAATTTATTTGCCATATTTTGAAATACCCTTATCTTTTTTCAAAAAGAAAGTATATGTCAAAGAAGTATATGTCAATGAATGTAAAATAAATAAAATTTAATAAAATTACATTATATTATTCCATACACAACAGTTACACACAACATCATGCTCTCATAACACATTTTAAATAATCTTAAGCAAAATCTATTTCTCCCATCATCATTTGCATTTCGCTTATTCCTATTATTTATTTTATTTCGCTTATTAGCTTCGATATCGTTACTGTTGAAAAGATCTGTCTCTGTTAAAAATTGTGGGATAAAAACAATTCAGTTTTCTAACTAAGAAAAAATTATAATAAAATTTACAATTCACAGAATTAATTGAATATTATTAAAAACATTTTAAAAAGTAATAAAATGAAATATATTTGGTTTAAAAAATTTATAAAACTGTTTTCAAAAAAATAATTCACATAAAAAGAATTAAAATATTAGAATTAGTATTTTTCTTTTCTTTACATGAAGAAATCAATTATTATCCCACAAACGGTTAAATACATATAGAATCAGAAGTTACATCTCTAGTTTTCGTTCACACCACTGATGGCACCAGCAACTAATAGCTGAACGGTTCTGTACAGAGAACTATTCAGAAACGGTTTACCCACGTTACTGGATAGCCCACATTGCTTGGAACTTACATTTAGCGCCACTTCATGATAAGAAGTAGCAAGAAAACAGCACTATAATACCACGACACCTGTCGCAGGTTTCTGTCTTGACAAGAGACGATGATGCTGACTTAATATTCTTGCGTTCTTACGTGCGTTTGCGCATGAATTTTCGCAGGTGGTGATTTTTCGGTACCGAAACGAGAGAAGCCCGAGGTGTGTGCCGGTCGGCGTGTTAAACTCGAGGAGCAACAACACAAATCTGAGGCGCCCTGGTCGAGGGGCGTAGTCCGAAATCGAAGAAGAAAAAAATATTTAGTGACCTGACGTAGCATATATCTTACATCGGATTTCATACTAACTCGTGAGAAGATTATGAGATCGTACACGTAAGAAGAATTGAAAAGAGAAAAAGAGAAGAAGAAGGACGAGGCAAGAGAGAGAGCGAATTGAAATCATTTTGACAAATAAATCACCTAATTATTGTAACATTACACATATAATGTCCAGTAGTTTTAAATTTAATTCGTCGACAGTGTCTTCATTTTGGAAATTCAATTAAAGTGCACGCGGAAGATTCGACGACATTCTGACTTATCATCGTGCCAACAAGAATCACTGCTAATGTGCAATTCGGCAGATACTTCTTACATACAAAAATTAGGTTATTTGCATCTTGGAGATGATACTGCGGATGCTGGTGGTACCGCTAGAGGCTCGGGTTCGAGACCCGAAGCCCAAGTACCCGTGTCAAGAAATGCGATTAATAGAAACGATGCTAGAGCGTCTGGTAGACCAGTCGGTGCTATTGAAAGTTTTATTGAAGGCAATTCTTCGGATGTCTCTAGACAGGCAGCCGCCACTGAATATAAATTATATGAGCGTGAAAACATAATAGCTGCTTCACGATTTGCTACACCGAAACCAGTAGAACAAATCAATGCGCAGCAACAGCAACAACAAAATCAGACTCGTGCAAGCCATCAACAGGCTCCTGTTTATGAGAATATAGATTACTATCCGCAGCAGAGTCAACCACATCCTCCTTATTATCATCCAATAGAATCTAGAAAAAGCCCCAAAAGTAGTCCTAGAGGTTCTCTAGTTGGTGATTCCTATGAAGGCAATTACAGGAAAGCTCAACCGCAAGTGCCAACTGGCAATCGTTATCAAAGTGCATCACCAGCAAAAGAATTACCGCCATATGAAGCACCACCAGTATACGAAAACATACAGGAAGTGCACTTTTCTGAGAGCATGCAGAACAAGCCAGGACCTCAAGTTCCACCGAATTATTATCATCCAGCAAACATCAATGGTGGTGACTACGTTGTTATGACTGGAAAAGTAGGTCAATCTCAAAATCAACGTGGAATGACTCAAAGTTTATCGTATACCCAACAAAGAAGTGGAAGTTTACGCGGTCAGAGTTATGATGGTTCAAGTTTACAACGATCAATCGATTCATCTACTGCTAAGTACTTACAGAGCTCATCCTCTTCCTCAGATCTTCAATCTGGTAGAAGCGCTTACGTACCTCCCTCCGAATTGCAACCACCAAATAGAAACTTTAACTACAGCACTGATCAGCAGCAGCAACAATCTTCGAGATCTGGTTTACCATATCATAGTGAATCCCCTCCGATACGCTTACCACCAGAACCTCATCATTATCGTGGTTCATTGGAAAATACTATAAGTGGACAACAAGGATTTCGTGCTACAAATCAGGTTGATAATAATCAACCTCTTCAATTTCGACAGGATAATTCGCAAATCAATTATAAGCCGTATGAAGTTTCTTCAAGGACTACAAATACAAATTTCACAGACTCGCAAACCAGAAATTCTCCAGTATATGGAATACGTCCAGGAGAACAGACAGCATGTCGTAATCCTCCATGTTATTCTCCAAATCGTTCAATGCCTCAGAGTGATAGAAATTATCATCATCAAGAAAATTTCCCTGCCAGAAATTCTCCTGTTTATTCTTCAAATCGCTCAGCAGAACATTTGAGATTAGGCACATTGCAACAAAGTGATAGAAACTACATGTCAGATGCGTCAGATCTCCCACCTGCAAGGAGTTCATCTTTATATTCTCCAAGCCGAAGTGATCCTGCTAGGGCTATTGTTGCTAACAATAATGCAGTAAGAGAAGCCCCGAAAACAAGCCCAACGCATCAAATACCATTAGATATTGCTTCGCAAAATCTAATTAATTCGCCAAGACAAGGACTGTCTCTTTCATCTACCAATTCTATTGGAAGTCCTATACGTGGACAGGTACAAGCTCCTGTCAATAGTGCTTCAACTACAACCAATGAAATTGATGCTAATGCTGGTCCCAGGATCACAAGCCTTCCTCCTGGTGTTACCAGTGGAGTTGCAGGGCCCGTACTCTTAAATGCTGGTGTACCTGTGTTGCAAAGACCTTCGGATTCGGAAGCAGAAGAGAGAAAATCTGTTAGTCCGCCAATTAAGCCAGCACCTGGTAAAGGATTGTTACCCTACAACGTCATTTCTAGACCTTCGGTAAGTTTGTTACTATTTGCAAAATGTCTGTTAAAAACTGTGCTCTATTTACTTAATTCATTCCAGATCTTATGTCTATAGTTTTTCCTACTCTCTATACTTTTATCATATATTATTTCATGTTCTACTAAAAATTAATGAAAATAACTGAATTATTGTAATTGTGATGTATAAATTATATTCTACAAGAAAGATAGGCAATGTTCTTAACACAACAAAGCGTAATCTTACTCCATTTAAATTAGTCTTATCGCACTCAATGCAATCTATTTAAAAAGTAAAGATCGATACTTGCTAATGTAGTTTTTGTTCAAATTCTCAAAGATCATCAATAACTTTTAAGATATGTTTTTTCTATCTTATTTTAGTAATTATCTCATTAATATCGATAATTTTATTTATTTTACATAATATCTGTCCTAGACAATAAAAGATTTATTTCTTATTGCTACACTCTACTTTTCTTTTCGCAATTATTAAATATATATATTTTATTTTAAGTGCAAAAAGTGTACATTAATTTAAATATAAAAAATAAATCTGCCATTTAATTCGTACTTGAAATAAAAATAATTTGCGAATGCTACATTTATTTCTTAGCATTTTATACTTCTTTGTTGCTTAAGTATACATAATGCATTCTGTAAATAAAATTTGAAAAAGTGCTTATGATTTCATCCCCAAAAAATTCTTTCTTCACGTATTCAATGAGTCATAACCGGTAAATTGCTCATCGCTGACAGCGACGTGCATTCACCGAATATTTTACACGTAAGTTTATTTTACCATTTTCTGTTTTCATCTTTTCGTTTTTCCCTATCTCTCTTTTTATTCACACATCAAAATCAAAAACAATTAAAAAGAAAAATAGCATTTTATAATATTTGGAGTTCTATATCAGGCGTTTGAGCATAAAAAATAATGGTCCATGTTTTTAAAAAATTGTAATATTGCTTTATAAGTAGTCTGTATATAATAAAGTGATAAATAATAACTGCTATCTACTAATTTCTTGACTCAATTTTATATAAAATAATAGTTAGGCAACAGTTTTTGTCGTATACATTAAATACGCATAGATTCGATATTTAATTGTTAATGATTAATTTTTAATGTTAATGTTTTCCATACAAATTACTTCTCTCAGGGACCAACAGAAGCGGAAAGAAAAATAGAGGAATTAACAAGACAACTCGAAGAAGAAATGGAAAAACAAGAGGAAGAAGGAGAATATTTTGGTAAGAAAAAATTTGCTTACACAATATTTATTCATTCGTCTCAGAAAACCAAGGCTCATGTTTCATATTTTTACGCAATAATGAGCTATCCTAGACGCGTATTACTTAATGTAAATCTAAATTATCGCTTTCAAATGCTTTTTGGCGTTATCTACAATTTCTTTTTGTTTTTCTTTCATACTTGTAATAAAAGAGAGAAAGATTTAGAAAACAATGATCGCAGGTTCGCACGGTCACCCTGAGTAAATCCATAATTTTAGATATTTCTCTGAAATGTTAAAAGGCACGATACGAAGGTTGTGCCAATTCCCACGGCGTGAGTTCGCAGTAGACCGGTTTCGGAAAACAGAATCGAGTTTCGGTGCGTCGCAATACTTTTTAACGCGACAATTCGTTGACATTCACTCTCTTACGTGCTTCCACCCACGTACTTCTCTCACGTTTTTCTCTTGCGTAAAGGGCTGAGGACGAAGGCGATGCATAGGTGTATACACAAATAGATAGCTCACTTGAATCTTACGACTCTTTAAAAGTATTAAAATAACACTCGTATTAATATCGATAGATGCACGTGTTAAATCGATACAATATGCGATTAATAGTTTCTATGGTTTCCTCGTGTCAAATACGATAACGGTATATATTTTTCAATTATGCAGTTTACAAGATTATACCTGACGCAGAATGAAATTAAATTTTTTGCTCCCTTGCTGTCTTTCTTTCTTCTTCTATTTCTGTTATGTCTATTTGCTAATTATATTTAACATGAGAAATATAAACTAAAGAGAAGTATAAAAATATTCTGTTGAATCTATTTCTTCCTTTTTCTTCTTTGTTCGTAATAAACCATTTTATGTTATCATATATTTTTTCTAAACATCTAATATTTTTAGCGCTTTAATTTAATAGATATTATTGTTTTGATGTTAAAAATGAGATAGTTCTTAATTTCTTCACTTTTAAGAATATAAAAAAATCTGAAGAAATTAAATGATGTATTTTAAATATCTACGAGTTAAATGATGATAAATTTGATGAAACAAATCTATCATTAACAAGATAAAATTTCAATTATAGATAAAATAAAATTATCGATGCTACAACAATTTAATAAAATATTGTATCAAAATGATGAAGATCATTAACTTTACTTTCTTGAAAATATTAATAAGCAATACAAAGAAAGGCAAAAGAAGATGCTATAATGTAGATTAGAAAATTATCACGATAATTTAGAAAATAAATGTGAACGCAGCCTAAAATCGCGCAATAAGGAATGGAGCAACCAGACAGGAACCTCGGTTGAGCGAAGCAATGTCAGTCGAGAAGTGGCAAGCGTTTAGGCGAATGTAATGTCTCTCTAGTCGTTTTCATACTTAGACAGTTAGTAGTCTTCGTGTAACGTCCTATACGCGTGGCCGTATCGTTGTGTTCGGGAGCAAATCTCATTATAGATAGACCAGTCCAACTCGGATTCTAGTCCAACCTAGTCTAACGAAACGAAACTAATAAACAGCTAGTGTGGGTGCAGTTTTAGAAAACGTTGTGCTAAGGGATGGCAGGATTGCTGTTGCCTATCGAGAGCTGTGAGTTCACATTTTTCATCTGTTCATCCACAATAAACTGGAGACTGGGTGAATTTTAAATAATTTTTAAATTATGGAGAGAGGGGAAGGGAACGTGCGAAAATGAATGTGTCACATTGTCACATTCATCGATGGATATATTTTTAATTCCCTGATGGATAAACATCAATTCTCGTACTCCGCATGAATACGTTGCGCTACAAATGATTTTCGGACTTTTTGCTTCATGATGTAATCAATTTTCCGCTGAATTAAAATTTATATTTCTAATTTAATATAATCGTTTGCATTATATGAATTGTTAGATATAGGCAATTTTTAATTCGTTTGTAAAAGTATAAATGTTTAGAAATATTTGTAATGTGTTCGACAAACAATTTTGATATGTATATCACAATGAAAGGATTCATATTTCTTCTTTATTATTTCGTAATAAGTAGCGCATAAAGTTTCACATTAATTTCTTGATGATAGGTATTTGTCATACATGTGGTGAGAAAGTGACCGGTGCCGGACAAGCTTGTCAAGCAATGGGTAATCTCTATCATACCAATTGCTTCATATGCTGTTCCTGCGGAAGGGCTCTCCGTGGTAAAGCTTTCTACAACGTTCATGGCAGGGTTTACTGTGAAGAGGATTACTTGGTATGTGAGCTATTTTAATGTTGATGACGGAAATAACAGTTATTGAAATCACACTTAATTCACATAACTCATATAAATTGTTGGGTTCGCAGTATTCTGGTTTCCAACAGACGGCCGAGAAGTGCGCGATTTGCGGCCACCTTATCATGGAAATGGTAAGCGATGAGAGTCAATCATTATCATCCGTTAGATTTCTATTGTAATTCAGTATAACATCACCTTTTGCTTTCCGCAGATACTGCAAGCTATGGGCAAATCATATCATCCGGGCTGCTTCAGGTGTTGCGTGTGCAACGAATGTCTCGATGGCGTTCCCTTTACGGTCGATGTTGACAATAAGATCTATTGTGTAAACGATTACCACAGAATGTTCGCACCTAAGTGTGCATCTTGTGGAAAGGGAATCACGCCGGTTGAGGTATGCGCGTTGGAAATTAACTCGCTTACGTCATTAAGGCGCATGGCAGGCGTTCCCGATAAAATCTCTTTTTACGAGCTGTGTTCTTTTCTATTTTAGGGAACTGAGGAAACGGTCAGGGTAGTCTCGATGGACAAAGATTTTCATGTGGACTGCTACGTTTGTGAGGATTGTGGCATGCAGTTGACCGACGAGCCGGATAAACGGTGCTACCCACTTGATGGCAGACTTATGTGTCGTGCGTGTCACATCCAACGCATATCGCATATGCAACCGAGGGCACCGCAACCGGTGTCCGCTAGCTATCAGTTTATGGGCTAAGTGTACTGACAAGCATCTGTCGGAGCTTTTCGAATTGCGCACGTAACACTAATCTGATAAAGAATACTAAAATCAATTAAATAAAACAAAGGAATCAATGTTAATATTCCTGAATGTTATAGGATCAGGACATACATACATACATATATATCGTAATACATATTAGGGCCTAGTTTTGAAAATAGATTTTCTCGAGAAAATTGATTAACAGAAAAAAAACGACAATGTGTGATATCAATTAATATTTTAATTGAGATAAGAGCTTTCAACTTTAATCTTTAGATCATCAAAAACAGCTAAGATATTAAAACTTTTTGCAAGACTGGTATGATCTATTTATTATTATATCGTTTTAATTATAAATTTTCTCGATTACTGTCAGACAATCAAAATCTATCGACAACAGATTCTAGAGAATGGCAAAAAAATTTGTAGATGCAGGATCTAGTAAAAAACATGTCAAAATTTGTTAAAAGCAGATTAATGTAAAAAATCAAGCTGACTGGTGAATATTTATACAGTTCTTATTTTCATTGTAAATCAAGATATCGTAAATCAAATTTATCCCAATGAGAAATGATTCATCAAATTGATATCGAGTCAACATCAATACAAATATAATATCGACAATACGATGTCAATTATACGATGTGTCGATAATCTTGTTGAGTTAACATCTTAAAAATATTAACATCTTAAAAATATTGAATATCTTGAAATAAAAACGAACTATATACGAAACTGACCTTTGACATATTTGTTACATAATTTGTCACGGATCGGTAGAAATAGAACTGTATAAAAGACATTCGCAACAAATACAATTATCCATGAATCTGTCTTTAAACATTTATTCATAATGTTAGTGAAAACTGATCGGTTCAATCACGTTTTACATTACTTATTATAGGATTCTTGCTATTATAGTTGTCACTGTTAATCTATCACGGCGCGTATGTGCTAATATATTGAGGTAGCAAGCCGTTATTTTGATATCAATAGTTAGTCATTTTAAATTATTGACGTCTATTATTCATGTGATCTATTTAAGATGTAATAATGACATCATTTATTTATAACGTCTTTACAATGTCATTCATACTTAACGACGTCGAATAAATGATCAATTGTCGACGTACTAGTAACATAATTATATAGTAATCAATTAATAACTTCTTACATTTATTCTGTTAATAATGCGAAAATAATGATATATATATTTTTTATGTCATTGACAGTTTATGACATTGTGCGAGTGATAAGAAATATAAGAATTCATTTTTACGATGTTTAGATATCAAGAAATTTATTATTTTTAAAATGAAATAAAAATCACAAAAATAATTGAATTTATTAGAATTTATTAGAATATTTAACCTAGCAAATTTATTCATTTTTATAATTTTCACTTCGTCTCAGGAACCGTATAGATTCGTCATAAGAATAATTAATGACGTCAAATGAATGACATCTTGCAACCGTCAATAACGAAAAAAATGATATTTTGATGTCGACTTATGACGTTGTATACCTTTGGCAAATCTACGTCATTTTTACGATGTTTGGACATCACTTTAAACGTCACATTTGTCATAAGAATGACTAATTAATGTTAAATAAACATCTTGCTTGCTATCTAAGTAATTATCAATACTTCTTATGAAAAGCAAATTATCGAATCAATACATGTCGATAGACTGTTAATTAATGTACGATAAAAATATTTAATCTGTCGCGTCCTGGGAACATTTGTTGTAGGAAAAAAATGTGATTTTAATTATTCCGATTTTTAAACAAAATAAATAAAACTACTTTCAATTAGGAAATTGCAATATTATATTGTCTTCTGGGATCAATTTGACATGTCAGTACACGTAGCATACGATTATGAGTACAAGTTCTTTTTAATCGAAGATAATTTAGAATCTAGATAAGTGGTACATTTAATATATGCGACTTTTATTTATTATATTTAGTAAAAATACTATTCTGCGAATGCAATGGTTTCATTAGAACGACTAGTTGCGCAGGCAACTGTGATATAGTAGCATAATAATTCTGTTTTTTAAGCAGAAACTTCATACTTTTTAACATGTATATATAACTTTTTTTAATGTTTATTGTAATATTATACAAATTTATGATGGAAATATTAACCTCAGGAACATTCCTGCAAATTTCCTCTATCGATCAAGTTTCATTGTACTTCATATAGCATTCATTGACAGTATTTATTAAGTCAGATATAGCGATTCGCTGCGAGTACTCGTAATATTGAAGTTCGTCGGGATATACTTCGTAGTCTTTAATGACTACAAAGAATAGAATCGAGACTGGAAAAATATGTAAGTGTATAAATGTAGTGTGCTATAACGATCAATATACGACAATATTATAGCATTGAAAGACGCACAACTCGAGCTGCCAAATAACTATTGTTATTCTTCAGGTCTAAACGTAATTGTTATATACAATTTTAAATTCGCGCGCATATTGTAGATAACTAGTATAATCTTATTTAAATTGCATATGTATAAATGATTATCCTTCAATAAAGACAAACTGTAGTAAATGCATTTTTTATTCGATATTTTGCATCGATTCATTGTATTCTTTGATATATTATACTTCGACTGCACGAGGAATGATGAACGGGATAAATAATGAAGAAATATTTAATGCAGGAATGATTTACAATGATGCAATATATATTTATAACAGAAATATACAACAAATCCCCGAGCTACGTCCAGCTCAGTCCGACCAGTAGGTCCGACATAATGCGGCAGTAATATTTATGGTTTTGGCGATTCCGAGTGTTGGTCCGTTTTATATTCTGCCTTGAATTTTTTCTTGTGTTCTGCTGCACATTTATTTGACTGTACTGGCTACAACACGATTAAAGGCGATTACGAAAAGTATACATGTCGCCGTAAGATCGAGAAACAAAATCTATTAAATACTACTCTTTACGCGATAAGAGCTCTTCGCCAAAAACAAAAGCAAGAGAGATCAGTACGATATACTTGAGATTAATCGTGAGCGGTAACCTACTCATAGCTTTGCCCGCAGGCTGCACCACGTGTGCATGTAAAAAGAAAACAGACAAGACAAGATATTTCAAATACAAACACAGATATAATTATATATTAAATAGTTTATTTCTTCAATTTCAAAAAATGACATTGCATTTCAGATACGTTACTCACCTCTACTGATTGAAGCTTGAATGATAATGCCTTCACGTAGCCTAATTTGCTCAAATATCGAATAGCCATTGTCGTTCCTCCTGTTATATTTTAGTATTAATATTTAAGATATAATGCGCAAATTATCTATTACACACATAAAATATTAAAATTACAAACCAACAGTAATAGTATATCTGATTGGGGTAAATATCTTATAAAGAGCATAAGTAATGGCCAAGTCACCAGCACTTGAATTACGCACTAAATCTATGTATTTCTCGCTAAAATTCATATATTCCAACAACTGGACTATATCCACACCACTAAAAATATATAATTTTTATGTTGATTAATTGCCAAACTCAAACAATAGTGATATGTTAATTCCATTAATACGTACTTCCTAACAGCAGTATAGAATATAGCTATCCATCCTATAGAAGTAATCACATGCACAGGTATTAACACATGCCAGTAATCTTTAGTCATTTGTTTCATTTTTTGAAATACTGTCAGTTTTTGTTCTGTTTGAGGTTTTTGGCAATTACCATCAGAACTTTGTTTAAGGTCCGAATAATATGCCAGGGTAATACCATTTTTGTTAATCTCTTGTTTCAATGATTTTTGATAAACAAATATATTATTTACAAGGCCTAAAGAATTATACGACGCGGCCTTATAACAATATCTTTCTGCAAGTGAAATATAAACTTGATAATCCATATTGAATCTACTGAACTTCACCATGTTCATGTTTGAACTTACTAGGAAATGCTGACTTCCAACGTGTATTGACACGACATGTGCAACATGCTGACAATGGAAGATATTTTGTTAACAATATTGAAGCATTACCTAATTCAACACTAAGTCTCAGTCCACGAGCGAAAAATACATCCATGTTCGAAAAACGCCGCTCCTTTTCCTAACCAAAAATTATAATAACCTTATACCCTTCGCGAAATGCATGTGTGATAAGAATTCGACAAATATGAGTATTGAAAACTTATGAGAGTTTTACAATTGTGCTCGTTTGCGATTTTGATTGTAATATTCAAATGATTACAGTCACCACAAAACTTCCATACCTTGACATATCATATCACACCACACTCTACATTGAACAATGAACTCGATTCTCGAATGATGAAACCAGACGGCAGACTAGACGTCAATATTGTCAATATCAGTAGTGACATCTGTGGTTCAGAAATTGCTGTATAACCGTATAACTGAAATAACTGTATAAACCTGCTAGTAAATAACAAATTTTGAATCAGACAAGATATTTCTTAAAGATTTTTGGATACCGAAAACGAAGTTTTGCGTGATGGTTGAAATAAATTGCCTTTCTTCTCAAGAAGCAATTTTTTAATGTTTTTAATTAGATGATAACATATTTTAATAATTGTATCTTTTTAGATAAGATATAATTTCGAAAAATATTGTTTCAACAATTTATTCTATTATTAACTGTTAATAAATTCCTAATTAATTGTTACTCTTTCTAAAAATATAATCTTTTTAAAACACATTTCCTCTGATTAAATACTTTTTATAACTTTTTATCACACTCACGATTCAATCGGTTCAATTTTTTGCGAATTTTTCCAATGAAATTTTTGTTAACCATACGAGTTAATTGAAAAGAAATGTATTATTTTTTTTATTTATATTTATTTTTGTCTGACTTCGAAATATAAATTTCACACATTTTGAGCTGAACAATATGCATTCAGTTCAGAGATATAGCATGACGAAATTGCTGAGTTCCGCAGACTCTGGTATGGCCGGAAAGATAACAAAAAATAACATTGGCAAGCTAAAGTTAAAAATCTGAAGGAAGATTACAGAAATTCTGAGGCTATTTTAGACATAAATTAAATAGCTGATTGGTATATAAATATTTGAATTTATCTGAATCCATGAAAAAGAATACAACGAAGTAAATAATAAATTGATATAATTACGTGCACGTAAATGATTAGATTCACAAGAAAGAAGCAATCGGTGAACAGGTTGCATTCCAAATCCACCGAAGAAAGTGTTGTAACTTTTTAGCTAATGAGTATACATACATCTTACATCTTATAATTTTTAAAAATTTCTGCCAAATTTAAAAAGCTAAAAGAGAAGGAAGTAAAAAAAGGGATATGTTCTAAGAAAAATAGATATCTATAAATAAAAAAAGAAATAAAAAAAATTGGTGCAACAAAATATGTATATTATGAACGAATAATATTAAAGATTATTGTTTTTTTTTACAGGAGTTAATGTAATTTAAAGTTCTTCTTGAAAAATATCGCAGTTAGAGTAAAAAAATAATAATTAAATTAAACAAAGATGGTAAAAATATACCATATCTCATAAACATCAGAATCTTTTTACAAACTATTTTTTATAATACATACATAATTAGTTAAGCTAAAATAACTTCTTCCTTTCTATAATATATATAAAAAGATTTTATATATATAAAGACTTTAAATCACTGGATGTAATATATAATTATTAATATAAATAATAATTTTAGCAGTTACAAGCAGTAGAGGAAATAAATTCCACAATTCAATTCTTCGTGCACTGTTTTCGTACCATTGTGCGAATAATTCTGAAATAAAATGAAAAATTCCTATTTTTACAAGATACACTTTGCACTTTTTATTGGATGATATTTTAAGTCATTTAATAAATATTAATATAAACCAACCTCTGTCATCGCGACTTGTGATCCAGCCGATCACAGGTTGCATCTCATTTTGTCGTTTTAACCATGCATTTAAAGGCTCAAAATATTTGAGCATGGCACCAGCATCTATTCTATTCATCCTGCTTCTTGTCATATGTCTAACAACGTTTTGCCACGGTCTAGAAGCTCCCATTGACAGAATATCTCTGTAAATATGAAAATCGCATGTTCTTTATAAATTAGTAATTGCTATTTTATTAATATTTTAGCAAATTTTACATACGATAGTAATCGACCTGCTTCTCGTGATCTATAAAGATCGCAAGTGTGCAATTCGCCAGTATGACCAGAAATTTCACACAAAGATTGGAACAGTTGAAACTGTAATACAGTACTTACAAAATACCTAGAAATAAAAGATATAAAAGTAATATAAGTATAGACAGTATATATATATATATATATATATATATATATATAATACGTATTTTTATATTAATACTATCTTTATCTATAGTTAACATTTATTATATTTCTACTTGGCATAAGGACTATCTGCTGGGATATGATATTTCGCTGCTGGATCAAAATTTCTTTCAAATCTGGGTACAGGTGGAACAATGCCTTGATATTGCAATTTTAATTCCCACCAATGCGCTGTCATATCTTCGACGCCGTCACTAAATACACGCCATCTCCACTTTTGGAAAAGTAAATATGTTTATGATTTAATTATTTCATGGTTTAATTTCCAATTTTATATTTTTATATCTTCAAGAATTATTTTATAAATGAATAAGTAATAATAAAAACATGTCTATCATATACGAAATTATGTATTAATTATTATTAATTATTTATTATTTATTTAATTGTTTATTTATTACTTACCCGATCAACTATATAAGCAAACGGCATATAAGCCACTTTGCGAAGTGCCATTAACATCAGAAAATTTATGCTGCTATCATAATCGTCTGTTAAATTATTGTGCAGCCCAATTTTATGTAAATGTTGACGAGTAAAAATGGATAAACCAATGGCATCACTAACAGCTTCATGAAATCCTAATTATAAAATTGTTGATAATAGAATATATAATTTTATGAAATATGTAAAATAGGTAATACCTGGAATTGCTTCGTTTCGGAATAGCAATGGATGATCCTTGTATTGTAAATAATATTGCAAATGGGCCATTTCATAATGGGTAGATAATAAATCTTCCATTGTGACTCTAGTACACTGTTTTATCCTACAATTATGTAATAGAATGCAATTTGAAGTACTCTGCCATTTGATATAATACAAAGAAAGAAATATTAAAATAAAATAAGAATTTAAAAATTTAATTTTTTTTTGCTATGTGACAAAAATATTAAAAATAACCACCTGTAATCAATTCTATTACAAAAATCCCACGTACTAGGAGTGCACTTAATTTCTCTATCAATAGGTTTTTCTAATATGGAAAATTTCCAGAATTCCGGTGGCATCGGTTTCATTCCGAGCGAAGTAAAAAATTCTTCCGCTATTTGAAACATCCTTTTAATATTACAAAAACATTCTTTTAGAAAATTATTTATATTTTATAAATTTACATATTTATGAAATTTTTGTATAATTTGAAACATACCTTATTGGAGTAATACCTTGAATCATCATATCCAAAGTTACATCGAGCTTTCGACTTGCAGGAAATGGTTGCACTAACTCGAACAAACCTTCCCAATTTTGAGACCACATATCTCCTAAAACATGTGCCGGTAAAGGTCCGTCCTCATGTATTCTATCACCGTATCTTTCAATTAGTTTTGATCGCACATAAGTAAAAAGATTTTTATAGAGTGGAGTTACGGCTGACATTATCTCCGCCATATTTTGCTGGAAATATTCATCTTCAAATAACTCTCTCATCTGATCGCCAGCATCAGCAAAACCTTCCAAGAAATACTTTTTTATTATTAATTCTTTAAATATGCATTTTTATTGATATATTTTTAATAAATATTTTTATGCAGCAGAATAAAAATATTTAGGATCAAAGCTTTTCATACCATTCAATTTAGCTGCTCGATTTGCCAATTGAACATATCTCAAGTATTTATTTTGTAATTGTGGACCAATTATTTCATGCCAAGCATGCCAATAATGCAATAATTCGTCGTAATCTTTTGATGTTGCCATTATTTTATTTAGATCTAAAAATAATTTACTTCTGAATAAAAGTGTATTATATACATTTATTTCTTTTATGTGCTATGTAATAAATTAAATTGATTGACTAACCGTAATCTAAACTCAAATTACATTCGCCATCAATTTGTTTGTACGAACATACTCTGGCTTTAACATAAATCTCTTTCATCTCTGCTATCAAACGATGTATCTGTGAATTGGATACAATTGTACATAAATAAAAACAGTGATAGATAGAATCACAGATCATAATCATTTAACAGCATTTATTTTTTGATATTTAATAATAGTAATTGATCAAACAATTGCAATTACATGATGAGTAAAGAATTAAAAATTAATGTTATTTTCACTGAGATATTTATCTACCTCATTAAATTTATCATCAGTCAGGGAACTTCGACCTTTCGTAGCGATCATTTTAAGTTCCCTTCTTGCCAAAGGATCTGGTATTCGACTCCAAGCAAAAGTAACTGCTTTCCGCCAAGAAGCTCTTTCAAATTTTAATTTTAATGTTTGTTCGTCTACCTAATGAGACGTTAGATAAGATCAAATGTCATATATAAAAGAATTCATAAAGCAAATCATTTTTATATCTTTTATTTTATATTTGTATTAATTAAAAAAGTTTTTACACCATTTTCTGATAGTTTGCATCAGTAACGTTTGTCGCAAAATTCCATTGGGCTATCATCACTCTCGTACACATTAACGAAGCTGCACTATCATATTCTCTAAGGAATATAAGAGCATCTCCTAAATTTACGTTGAGGCCCTTTAAATGACATAAAAAAGAAAGAATATTTCAATACTCAATAGTTTATTATAATTATTATTAGTAGCATCAAATAATCGAACAAAGTTGTATTTTATTTGAAAAAAGAAATTAAGACAGTTAAATAAATAAAGCTAAAAAATCTACTGTATTAAACATATAATACAATGATAATTTCGAATATACATATAAGTTAACTGATATATTAGGTGTAGTAAAAAGAAATCCATTATTCTTGCATGAAATTGAATAGAAAAATAATGGATTTTTTTTTACTACACCTAATATTTCAGAAAATAAGCTATAATTTCCGAACAATCGGAAATTTAACTTTGACAATTAAAATAATGATAGTAAATTGATTCACAGTCTTACCTCCAAATATTTTCCATAAGTCTCTCCATATAACACAATAACAAAAAAAACAATAATATTTCGAATTCCTATTGTCATTATTCTCTGTAGTAAATTTATCGTTGCATCAGTAATTGACATGACAAATCTCTTTGCATATATTTTAAGATGTTTTTCATTCTCAACAAAAATCTTATAGTTTATAAGTTTATACAGTATAGTTATAGTTTACTACAGTATAAATATACAAATAAGCACAATAATGACTAAAAGAACAATTATATATTATATTATTTATATTTAGAGTTTTTTATTGCGCCAATATTCTGATATCAATTGTTTCACATTTAAATTACTACATAACAGAAGAATAATATTTCTCGTTAATGTTTGTGTAAGTTGCATAATATAAAAGTTTACGCCGTTTCCAACACAAACTAAACCATAATTTAAATCAAACTCAGATAACGTCATGTATCAAAAATTTAAAAAAATTGAATTATTATAAGCGACATCCTACTGTATAAACACAATGTTCCTTAAATTTATAGACTTTAGCACAACAATCAGTCAGTCGTTCGACAACTGAATTAAAGAGCCAAGGCTCGATGCTGTCGTCGCGGTAAAACTGAATCGTGGTAGAAAGAGAGATGGGCTTTTCCGGGACGGGATATTCCATAGGGAAAAAGAGGAAGGGACAGGCACTATCGGTGCGTGAAGCGTAACTGCCTAACGCATCGTAGCACACGCCAAAATCTTTCTACATCGCTTTAACTTTATAATTACGTCATTATATATGTGTCACAATAACTAATAGTAAAAAGTCTTTGTTTGATGTTAACTTGAATCTTGTATCTCTCTCTACAGAAAATTTATTAAAATGACATATTCAAACAAAAAAAAAACAAAAAGTACAACATAATAAAATTAATTAATAAAAATGATTTCTTATATACATATACGTATATAAATAAATATGTATGTATTTATTAAAATTAGATAAATTGTTCAATAAAATGTATTACAAATAATTGGATATGTATAGATCCTATGCTTGTATCATATTGCTGAATAAAAACCGTTTTTTATAATAAAAACCGAAACATACACATTTTTAAAATTTTATTTAAAACTTAAATATATAAATATATATATATATTCGGATAGCTAAATATAACTTCAATTATTAAATATATTTACAATACACTTTTAAATCGATTAAATAATATTAAAAGATATACTGCGATTTCTTAAATGTAAGTTTGTGACAAGACTTTAACTCACTGCTACACTACACTGCTCTCAACTATTCAGAGTATTTTCTACAACGGTATACTTAAAATACTTAAATCTATTTTTTACGGTAAAAAAATAAAGAGAGATACATTATATCTTCTTGATTTCATGTAATTGTGTCTACTATTTTATGCGATTTAGATTATCAATACAGTATAGCGAATAAATATTTTGACTTTCTTAAAAACAGAAAAAAATTCTGAGAACAAAGATTAGCAATACTATTTGTTATAATTTGTTAAATAACATAAAACATTATTTAAATTTATTAAATATTTCCTTAACAATTACAAAAATCTCTTACTATGCACATTAAAATGCATTTTATTTCCGAGACTTAAATGTTAATCGTTGAATTTCTCGCTCTCTACTTAGTCGCTTATGGATTCTTTGTAATTCCTGTAGCTTCATACGCAATTTAATAGAATCTACAATATTCGGAATCTGCATATACAATATTTTTTTATAATTAATAAGATAATAAATAATTACAAATATTCTTTTATTTTTTCAAGTCTTATAATCTTTTGTATAAAAAATTAAATATTGTTCTAAAAGAAATCTTCATAAAAATATATATATTAAAATTTAATATATCAAGTTACAAACAATAAAAACAAATGTTACCTCAAAGTTATTTATTAATTCCGTTATCGATTTAAGTTGTTTTTCCTCTTTATCTATTTCAATTTTTGTAGCAATTTGTTTTGATTGCAATTTTACAATCTCCTGTTTTTTAGAAACAATTTTGTTTTTCACTTGATTCATAATTAACATCAGACCATCCACTTTTTTCTTATGTTTGCTTAATGTAATGTTATAACGACCTATAATAAATTCAACTTCATGATTTAATTTGTTTACTACAAAAAAATCAAAAGTCTCTTACCCGTGAATCTATCTCTTACCCGCGAATCTCTTCATTCCGAGCAAATACTGATTTTTCTCGTCGATTTTTTGTACGCAAATTTGATTTTCTATCTTCAATTGTTCGAAGTCTATGACGCGTAAAGCCTCGCCCAGTTCTTCTCTATGCCTTAGCTGCAACTTTACTTTTCTTATCTGACACTTTATGGTAGTCATCTTCAATCTGATTTGTTCTGATATTATGTCGACTACTTTCAAGGAATCTTCTATAAATCTACATAATAAATTTAGGTCTTTTATGTCTTTATATAATCTATCTATAATTATTAAGGAATTAATATATAACTGTGAGATGTTTATCATAACACCTGATAAATTTTTCAGCCGGTATTTTCCCGGTAATGCTATCTATGCCTTTCTGTACAACATTTTCTTCAAATTCTTCTCTATTCTTAAAAATTTCACAAATGCTTTTCTGATTTTCTTCTATTCGTGCTTGCAAATATATCTTTTTCTTTATAGATATTTGTTCGATTTTTTTTAGTTTTTTCTGTAATTCTCGGATTTCGATGTTTACCATTTCGATACGTTGTGTATATGTAATTCTACGGTTCAGCAAGAAATGTAATTGTAATTGTAACCGATGAAACTGTAGTAGAAGTTATAATGTCTAGTGGACGGACTTTGATCCTCCACTTGGTATTCTGACTGTTAAAAGACTCGGCGTGACGTGTCGACTTGGCGTGACGCTGGCGATGCTCGCTGAATCTTTGTCGCGAACATTCACAAGACTTCCGCTTGCGCTTATAACGGGTGATGTGCGACTGTGTTGAGGTGCGAGTTTTTGTACGCGTTTAGCGCTTTCTAAGATTTGCGCTATTGCTAAACAAGATATATTAAAAGGTAAAGTTAATATCAATATATCTGCGAAAAGTTCAATCTAAAATGGGAATGTTGGAATTTCAGAAAAACTTGAAATATACATGAATTAAATAAAAAAATTTACTTTGAATACTTTCAGGATTTCGACGCACAAGATACCGTTCAAAAATGTCATTTTCTAACCTCAGGAATAGATTCGAATAAATAACATTTTCAAGTACTTGTTGTAATTCCGTTTCCGTCATATCTAGATCAATAAAATTTTTCATGATTTTTAAGATATAATTAAATTATATAGATTTCTTTATACCTTCATAATAACAGAATTCATCTTGCTTAGGAGTTAAAGATCCGATACTAAAGATTCTTGTATCTTGTTGTCGTGACATGTTTAGTCTTTCACGTTTAATCTTTAGATAACATAATCTTTTTAGATCATTTAAAATTTGACATTTTATATTGTAAATTCCTAAATTTACATAATACACATATAAAATTACATAATACAAATATATATTTAAACAATTCTACTTATGTCATAGTTTTTATGTCACGCAAACAAAAATATAAATTCCAGCTATCTTCAAGTATTACTTTTTAATAATAAAATATATATATTTTTGAGTAAATTAAAACAAGTATATTTATAGTGTTGCATTTACATGCAAATTTATTTTATAGTTTAAAAAACGTACACAAATTATATGGCACACATTTTTGATAGTGTTAATATTAAATTTAAATATTACAAGAATAACATTTTTTTAATACTGTGTTTCACATTTATATAGTTATTTAATGATGCACATAAATTATAATTATCGATAATATGCATCTACTTATCGATTAATATCAAACACCAAAAATTTAATTAGAAAAGTTAAGACTCATATCTAAGACTCTTCTACTAAAACTTCTTGTTGTATTTCAACGTCATTGATGTATAAAACGTACGCTATACCGATTTCTTTTTGTTCCGAACTGTAAGATCTAATAGCGGCCGGAAAATCCCCAACGGAGAAAAGAATTTCTGCACCGCCGTCCATAAATTCATTCTATATACAAATTGTTATTTAATTTATATTAATTTTAATATTTAAATAATTTTTCATATTAAGCAACATTTGCTAAATATTAAATACATAAAAGTATAATGATGGATATTTCTATTCTTATTATTATTACCTCAACTTCCACTTCTTGTCCATTCACCCAAACGCTGTGAGCGTGTTTATCTGCAATTGTTATAAAATAGAAATGTTTCTATATACTATATATTAACTGTTTTGATGAATTACCTAATACAACTCTGTATTCTTCGTTCCCAACTTTGGCCAACCAAGTTTCTAGTATTTTTGATTGCGATTGAACAAATTGCTTGTAGCTTTTTCCATTCACCCACAACGAATAAGAATACTTCAGACCTATATAATCGTTGTAACGATATAATACATTTATCGTCGCAAGGATAAAATAATAATAAGGCTTTACCTGGCATTGGATCGACTCTGATTATAAATTTGATATTATTAAACATAAAGACTTCATCACCGACTAGACGAAACATCCAATCTCTATGAACTATATTATTGCCATCGATTTTTACTATACGCCGGCCTGTTGCTGTTCCATGTTCAAATTCTACCACATGATTCCCGTCACTCAAAGGAACGGTCCATTTGGCAGTAGGTTCGTTTGCTGAAGTTTCCAGATTATGAAGACTTCTAAATAGACGTTAAAAACGCTATATAGCATTTAAAAATCAATAATGATAAAATACTATATAATGCAATATATTATAAATACTGCATATACATATAAAAAGGTTATACGTGGATGCTATTGTAAATTAATGCCAAATGTAAAGTACTATTACAAACAGCATTTGTAGGTAGCAATCAATATACCATTTTCGACAATAATTACAGGAAACAATATTAGAGACTGTGTAATAAAGTTAGAATAATGATTAGAATGTGTAATAGACTTAGAATAATAATTAGAATGTGCAGAATTAGGAAAGTTACTTTATAAAAGTAACTTGTTACCGTTATACGTTGCTAATTAAAAAAATAATTTGTTACCTTTATCATTATTTAAAATTTGACGAATCATTATAATTTCATTATTTTTTCATCAAATTTTGATAACTTTTTTTAGTGTGACAATCATTTATCTATGTCACTAATTGATCGAACTTAAGAGCTATAGTGCTTATGGCTAACATTACAAATAACATATTATTTCAACAACTCTAAAAATATGTATATATATATATATATATATATATATATATTA
>NW_012130081.1:583431-586922 GCF_000143395.1 Atta cephalotes | reverse complement strand
ATATATATATATATATATATATATATATATATATATATATAAATAATTAATCATTTTATAATTAATGAAACGAAAAATAAAATTGGTAAATATCTTTACGTATATAGAGTTTCTTGATAGAAAATCCGCGGTTTAATTAATATATATAATTAAATTTGATTTAATTTTAACTTAAAATTATGTTTTTTTTGTCTCGTTATTAATGAATTGGAAAAATAAATTAGATAGGAAGTAAGTATGTAATAAGTAATTTATCAAAGTATTACAAATTTAATATATATAAAAGACAATAACATAAAGAATAATTTTGCCTTGTGCCAATTTCACTTGTTAGTTATTAGCAGGTAACAATTTTCCCGTACATGTTCCGAAACCGACTTTATAACCATCGCCAGCACAATAACCTACACAACAATGAAATAAATAATTATGTAATTTTATATGTACATATATTATATATGTACATATATAATAAATAGTTTATTTACTTACCACGAATAATTATTTCATCACCATCTTGAAGGAATTTTCTTGTTGTACCATCTTTTAGCGCAATGGTATGTGTGCCTTTCCAACATAATTCCAGCATAGAACCATAAGAATCCGAAGTCTAAATAAATATTTTATATCATAAAATATAAAATAAAATTCATAATTTATCTAATTTAAAAAAAATAGAAATTACAAAAAAGTCAATAGATAAATATGACAAAAGCTAATTTAATATATTAATTGTATTAATAATGCCGATTATAACAATACTAATAAATTTTAAACGCACGTTTCCACTTATAGTGCCGGATCCCATTAAGTCTCCAGGATTAATGTTGCATCCTGTAACAGTATGATGTGCCAGTTGTTGTTGTGGAGTCCAATACATGTGTTTGAAGTTGCTCCGGCATATGGTTGTGATTACACCACTTGATGCTGCAAAAAAATTAAAATTATTTTTTATACAATAAAATAAAATGTTTAATACGGGAATGTGAATAACTATAAGAAAAGTAATAAAAAAGTGACATCTTACGTTTAAGGTCAACTTCCAATTTAATATCGAAATTACAAGACTCATTATGTTGCAAATATGGAAACGGTTCTGGATCTTGAGTCATATTTGGTACTTTGAAAGCATCTAGAGCTTCCATTGTAACGATCCATGGAGAAATTGTCGTGCCTAAATTCTTTGAACCGAATGGTCCTAATGGCATGTACTCCCATTTTTGAATGTCTCTTGCTATTCAAAACAGAAAGAAAAATAAAAAATCAGAATAAAAATTTTAATTAATTATAAAGTTTTTTCTTTTCAATTATATTTCGTACCGCTCCAATCATTCATCAAGACCATCCCAAAAATATGATCATACGCTTTAGAAGCTGAAACAGTATCACCAAGATTTGTAGATGGACCACCGACAAAAAAAGCAACTTCGAGCTCGAAATCCATTAATCTGCAAGGCCCAAAAACAGGTGCTGCACCTTCAACCGGTAGTGTTTGACCACACGGTCGTCTTATGGGTGTGCCTGACACAACAATGGAACTTGCTCTTCCGTGGTAGCCAACTGGCAAATATTTCCTGTTTACATAAATGTTTTATTCTACAGTATAAGTAATTTTTAAAGTACAAAACAATATTAATAAGAAAATTACCAATTTGGCATTAGCGGATTTTCTTTTCCACGGAACATGATACCGACATTTGTAGCATGATTAAGAGAGGAATAAAAATCCGTATAATCTCCGATTTTGGCTGGTAAATGCATTATAGCATCTTTTTGAGCGACAAAAATTCTAGAAAAGACATTACGCAGAGATTATAATACAATTTTTAAAGATCTAAATTTTTTTATATTAATTTTCGTTTGTTGATTTCTCACTTAGAGCGGATTTCAGGATCTTGCAAAGTATGATTACTGGCAGACAGCAGCTCTTGAAGTTTAGATCTTGCTTCTAGCCATGCTGGCCTTCCGAGAGACATAAAATCGTTTAGACAATCATGACGAAACACATCTTGCTTACTTTCCAACAATGGTCCATCGAAATAATTTGCGATAGCATTCAAATTCAAAATTTGATCACCAATTGCCACACCAATTTTTTTGTCTGGCTAAAATATTTTAAATATTATTTGTATTATATCTATCTATCGTAATATAATAATATATAGTTGTTATATAATAAATAAATATATAATTAATAAAGTATTATTATAAATTTTGTATTTTAATATTATCTCTAATAAATCTGACAATTTTTTCATAGTAAAATAATATAATTTATTGGGGAATTTATGAAGAATTATTGAACGACAATAATATACCAGCCGATGGTACCATAATAAATTTCTGCTAGACGGCGTTGAATGTCAGCAAGAATGGAATATTTCCATTCCATTCTTTATTGTTAGTTATCTCATGAAGAAATATGCAACCTAATATTTTATTGTACAACTTTTCCAATAATTTCCCAAAAATATAACAAAAATCCATAAAAAATTACTATATTTCATCACAATATAATTTATGACTTCCTAAACCATAATGAAGTTGAAAATGTGTAGTTACATACTTATATTTAGAATTGTTTTGAAATCATATGACGTGGCATGATTTGTACGCGAGCTATGATGTAATTAATTTTGCTCACCTTATCTTTCGTTGAGAAGATTCCATACGGTAAATTTTCAAGCGGGAAATCGCTAGATGCCGAGTAATCGATGAAAGATTTCATGGTTACAGCTACTACAAACGTCTGTCTGTCGAGTCGGTTCTGTCGCATATGCCACTAACGACAGTAACGACGATCTGATAAGCAGTATGAGATCCCATCAAGCTAGGTTGGGAAGTAATTTACATATACCTGTTTATGATGTTTGTTGTCGGCGAGCCTCTGGTTTAATTATTTCCGTTCATTAATGCAATGAAAATCATTTAATCGACTGTTTTAATTTTACCTTGAATATTGATTAGTTAAATACGATAAAAAATTTTAACTGTGTTGTGTAATATATATAATACATGTTCTAGCTCACTCATTTTTTTAATTAATAAATTCTTTGACGTTAAATTGGTATAAATAAACTTCGTAAAGTATCTAATTTTTTTTTAATTATAGTGGAATTTGCAAAAATAAATAGTGTCAATATATTTTATTTAATATATAAAATCTTCACAAAAGTTAAAAAAAAAGAAAATAGAAACAAGAGATTTATACGAATTACATACACTAATAATTTGGGATAACAGCAGTTTATTAGACATTGATATACAGTGGATAATAAGGGCAATTAGGTGTAGGCGGTATTCGAACAACATAGTTATGTATTAGCAAAGATTCTATATCGCACATACTCTTGATTTTTGCTTCTCGTTCACTTATCAACGATATCTTACGCACACGCATGTATGTATATATTTTTTTCTATGTATGTATATATATATATATATATATATATATATGTATGTATATATATATATATATATATATATATATA
>NW_012130081.1:575700-583411 GCF_000143395.1 Atta cephalotes | reverse complement strand
TTTGAATAGTACTAGATTTTTATTAAATTTAAACATATGTTTAATACGGGAATTAAGTTCAATTATCATTTTTTTATTGAGTCAATTTATTTACTGACATAAATAAATATTAAATTAGTACTATTGAAAAAAAATATGTTAAGATTTAATAAATTTTTTCTCAATATGCACAATACTATATAAGAATTAAATATAATATTTATTTAAAAAAAATTTACATTAAAAATTTTATATCGCGCCAACAATATGTAAAAT
This sequence comes from Atta cephalotes, assembly GCF_000143395.1. Classification (NCBI taxonomy): domain Eukaryota; kingdom Metazoa; phylum Arthropoda; class Insecta; order Hymenoptera; family Formicidae; genus Atta; species Atta cephalotes. Next base: position 583,156 of record NW_012130081.1, on the reverse strand, counting down.
ATTCACACGCGTTAAATGGCATTTTATGTACAAATTTTTTTATAATATGATTTACTGATTATCTACAAAAAATTAAGATAACATTTGCAATTCTAAATTTTATTAGTGTAATTTATCTAATAAATTGGTATTTTAATACTTTACTACATTAATATTATTACTAATATCTATTATACTGACATTAAACCGCAAATATGCGTAAAAATATTACGGAAAATATGGTACCAAATGTCAATATATCTGCTAATTATATAAGCAAATTAATTAGGAGTCTACAGGGACGAGTATTTCCGTACAAATATATCACTCTTCGCTTAAAAAAACGATCGTTTACACGGGAATTAATAAGACGTGTGTAACCATGAGAGAGATTTATGAGTAGATTAGTTGATTACTATGTCGGCAGTGCCAACAACTATGTCTAAAAAAACTCGCAACGCCGATAGAATTATGAATAATAATTAACAATAATTCGATAGAATTCTTTTTTACAGGTATCGGTTTACTGGTCAGATGTGAATCATTTAATTAATTTTCTTCTCGAAAAATACATTTTGTCCCTTCTTTGGCGCACAATAATTGCAAATAAATTGCTTGAACTCTGAATCAACAAATACAATTTAATTTTACGGTATTCCAAATTTTGACAACATTAGCTGTAATTTTTGTTTAAAAACTACTTTATAAAAACTTTTATATTTTCTACGTAATATAAAATTATCGTATTCAAAAAATGTTTATATTTTTATTTCAAATAAAAATTCTTATTAATGGTCTTTTATACAAATTTTATATAAGAGCAGATAAAAGATGAATATATTTTAAATAGAGAAAAATAAATCTTTTATTTTTTTTTTACTCAAAAGTATCAACACACTACAATAAATTACTTTCCTTTTGAATGAATTTTATATTTACTTGTCTCATTGAGGCAGAGTTCAGCATATATATATATATAATGCGCTTTATATTTTACACATTATAAACGTTTCAAATTGAATTGACATCACCCGCTATAATCCATCAGCCACAAGCGCTTTCATTTATATAGGAATAACATCTTTGGCATTAAATTACAAGTAACAGGATATATCGATTGCTTTCTACTTCGAATAATCCTGTATTAATTTAATCCCGGCACTAACTGCAGTTCCCCAAGTTCTAAATATATTCGTTTAAACTTAATTAATTGTCGCGACAGTCGTCAACAGAAAAAGAAACACGATGTGATTCGAAGATGCGTGTGTACATAAATACACTTATAATTCTTGTGTAATTACATCTAGATATTTCATATTACTTACTTAAACGTCTTTTTCTTGTTATTCCGTATTGGCGAGTGAATCGAAATCTATAGAATTGTTCTATTGCAAGTGTCAAACAGATCGAAACGCTTGTGATCGTCATTCGTAATAAATTTACTGTGTTTGTAGTACGTATCTATTATTTGTATAATTTCAAATAATGCTCACGAAATAAAAGAAAATGAATTATCATCAAATAAATATCAGAAAAATTATAGATAATACTTTGTTGGAAATTAATGTAAGAGAATATTAAAAATAATTGTTGCATTGCACAATATATTGTGATGTGCAATCATTACTTTTAATAATGTGTTTATGACATTTAAATAATACAAATTTCTAACAGAATCGACGAACTAATTATAAAAAATAATAACCGTTCGCACGAATATTCGAAAAAGCGTGTACTTTCATGGGTTTATGTTTTGTATTCTTAAAATTTCAACACTAAATATATGTTTTGATATATTTATATATTTATACTTTTTTTTATATATCTATATTAAATATATATTAATACTCTCCTTTCAATTAGAACTGTTTAACAGTAAATTATAATATACATATATTTTTGTATATAATAGATGAAGTCCATCTTGTAACGGTGTTTTCGCAAACAATCGATAAATTATAAACTTCGTCAATATTCCAACAGAATAACGTCCGGTGTTAAATCTATTTTCTATGGAAAATAATGTCGTATTTGTGCTATCTATCCCTAACGCTACGGCGATAGAAATTTTCTATTCCGTAGTTATTGGCTGACGATTCGTTGCAAATCGTACAATGGGGACAGAGCAACATTTAAGCTCCGACAGATTAGCCACAATGCTTACAATTTACATTCTAAACGGATTTTTACACAGTCAGAAAACATACTTGCTTTCGTTCCAGTGTATTATGGACAAATTGCAGATTCTGATTAAATTATGAAAAATATTTTTATTTGAATGCGTGGGAATTTATTTTTTTCAACTTTAATTAATTGTGTATAATTTTTAACAAGCTTATCAAACAATTTTAGCTATGTAACGATTTAATTATTAATTATATAATTTGTTGATATGATAATTTAATAATTTGAACTATTAACTTCAAAAATATTTGAGACATCTAATAATCAATAGATAAAAAAGAAGATTTAATAAGAGCGTAAGATGCAAATGGTGGAATAGAATACTTCAAATAAACTGTACAAAAATTAGTTAACAAATTAAATATATTTAACATGTTCGTAAATATAAAATATTTGCAAGAAGAAAACATTCTTTTATAAATTTAAAGAATCATTTGTAACTTTATACTAAATCTTTCAAAAGTAACTTGATATGTCATGCACAAAAGTATTATACACATTAAAATGAAATTTTCAATATGTAAATTTTGAACGATATCCTAATCCGCGTTTCAAGATGAAAAATTTGTATTTAAATGTTTCATTTGGAAAGCAGATGTACACTATTATTGCTTCGATTAATAATCAATAAATTTTATTACTTGCATAAATATTTATCGCGCATCGAGCAGCAAAAAAATAACAAATCTGCATAGCTTACGGCCGGAAGCATCTTTAACTTTGTAACTTGATTCATAACTTCGTTTCTTGGATATGCCGTGTATTTCGTTTAAATCTAGAAAACTTATATACTATGTATATATATTTTTCGACGTGCAGGTAGCTGTTGCAAACTGATGGCAGAATAAAGAAGCGTTTAACTACACATCAATTTTTCATTAATATCATCGTCTTTTCTAGTCAATAATGAGTCAAATTAAATTATTCTTCTAATGAACTAATAAACTATAGTAATAAACTATAATATATAAACTACCGATTCATTATATTTTATAAAACATGTTATGAATGAATCACAGATAAATGCATAATAGTCTAAAGAATTCACAAGAAATGTTTTCCTTGCTCAATCTAATCAAATTTAAATAGACTAAATTAATTAGAAATTGATATCTTTACACTATGTAAAACAAAGTTTACAAAAAATTATATTATAATCTTGGTTAATAAAACCTTATTCAAATAAAATAAATAATTTATGACATTTACGTTATTAAAATGTAACGTCATTTTAACAGAAAAATTAGAGAAAATAATACCAGGGATATTTTTCTCCCATCATAATAATACAATCGTCTATTTCTTCGTATGCCTTACGTTCATATTGGTGATTCTGAATTTTATGACCTGATCCTCGAATTTATAACATTTTTAGAACGTGTCGCGAAAAATGCACCCATTATCAGACAAATCATGGATTTGGTGTACCAGTCGGCTAATCGCTGCACATCGTACGATTAATGCCTATATTGCCTATATATGGACAGATTTCTTACAAGTCATGGCCCAATCGATCCATCTCAGCCAGGAGAAAATCGACGTCGACCTCTGTTACAGCGGCACTGGAAATGATGTTCCTGAAGAAGTTGGGCCGTCGATCATCTGGTTGGTAGCCAACCATCAGAGTGCCAGCTTGCATCATGCGACCTTTCAAAATTGGACATATCTAGAAGAATAAACAATTCTCTCTTATTCTAAAATTTCTACGGAAGAAAACTTCTAAAATTGAACTTTGTTCGGCTTTATTAGACATTATACTTTGTATGTCTTTAAATTCATCAAACGCACCTCGCCTAAGATTTTTATTCTTTCCGCGGTATGTGGCATGTTTCGTACGCGCGTAGGTAGATACCAAAAACAGACGTTCACTAACTCAGGTTCGAGGATCAAATAATATTTGTCGGGCATTTGTTTAATCCTTCTAACCATGTATTCCGCCAGTTCCATCAGCCGATCCATGTGCTTCTCGAAACCCTCTGTTCCCTAAATGATAAAATAATAGATTCATTTCCCAGTTTCAATCGCTGTGGAAATACAGCCTATATGTTATTGAGAATAATGCCGAGGAGAATGTTGACGTCTAATGAAAAAGCATAAAGTCGCCTTTCTGTAACAATGGATTTTGTACCTTGGCGCGCCATTGCAACCAAAGCTTGAAAATGTCGTTGTGACGCCCGCATTGAATGACCTTATCGCCAGTGTCGTACCTCACGTCGTACAGCTTGTCCGTCATAAACAGGTATTCCGCGGACATTTGGTTACAGCTGATCAGTAGTCCCTGCAAAATGGAAACAGCTCTCGCTTTCAAAACATACGAGAGACGATGTCTATAACATTTTTCCGATAACGAAGCGTTTCCGGAATTGTTTCGCATGGTTTACGATTGACAGGTCGCCGGAGGAGGAAGAGGGCGAGTCCGTCTGGGTCGATACGACACTTCAACACATGCGCGTGAGGAGAAATACTCAGGATATTGAATTTACAAAATGGCGGATATTCCGCACCAATGTTGCACTCCATTATTGACCACCATTGTTTTAGACAAGATTATTTTTTAGCTTTATTATTTATGAATGTTTCACGTCACTTAGAGAATTTTATATAACATTGATTTACATAACTAACGAATGCTGTATTTTTAAGCTAAGAAAAAATCCTTTAATTCCCATGTTAAGCATTATTATTATTGCCTACTGTTTTCTAATACTGACAAGAGAATAATTATTTTATTATTATAGTCATAAATATAAAAAAATAAATACTTTCATATACGCGTCTTGTAGACCTGTATCAACTGATGAAACAACACAATTGTCACTGTTATAACAAAGCATCCTTTGGACATCGCGCTTCAACGTCAATGGTAACGCGGTCCAACAAAAGCACGATGCGTTCTCCCCTGGATATCTCGCGGCAGCCGGTGCACGGAATTTTAATATCCGAAGGGGAAGTTCGGAGTTAGCAATAACTGAGTCGCGTGGGGAGATAGACCCTCCCCGACAGCGTGCGCTGTAGACGGACGGCAACATATGTTATCTCTTAGTTTAATTAAATTCCTGTAGTGCCAAGCGCCCCGGCACGTAGGTCTACCCCTTGGAATGCGACTAGTGTTGTCTCGTTGCCCTTACGCGATGTAGGAATTTCAGCTCTCGGAAACAGGGAAGATTTCTAAAAGTATGACGCCGATGTGTTAAACGTGGATGTGCAATGTTACTGTTTATTTGTGCATATTATTATTTTAGATATTTATTTCTTAATATCTCAGTCATATAAGAATAAAATATTAAAGAAGGAAAAATAAGGTGTCAGAAATCGGAATGATCTATAAATAACACAAACAAGACAATAGTATTAATAATATTTTTTTATAGTATTTCCTATTGAATTAGATTACTGATAATTATTTATAATTTTTGTAATTTAAAGATTTTTTGTTTTAATGAAAATATTATCTAATTAATAACGTCTAATTTCATAACTTACGTCTTCCTTAAAGTGAATACTGGAACATTGAAGCAGAGCTCCCATAAGTTTATGTGGATTCCATGTCACTGAATCAGCTCTGAAAAATCAAATATTGTTGGAATTTCACAAAAATTTCAAATTTTCTTTGATATCTAATTTTTATACTTTTAAAAGATATTTAATTTTTATACTTTTAAATGTGGAATTTATGCGATAAAAGTAAATGTATTTATGTTTTTCTCCTAAACATTAAAGGTATCATTAAGTTTCTTTATAAATGTACAAAGTATAATTTTATGCTAAGAAAAACTCACTTCAATTTTTTATTTCACTAATAGGAAAGGTCTCTGTGATAACAAAGTGTATCAAATAAATCGTACATTTTACGAATAAGTGCAGAAAATTATTCTTCTTTTGTCTTATCAGCAACCTGTCGAAGCGAGCCTTCATCGAGTTGACTGAAAAAGCCAGCCGACCTCAGCTGGTCGTCAAACTCTTATCCACTCCCACGGGAACCAATAGGGGATAAAATATGAGTTATCTTCCCGCCGTGCCCACGGAAGGGGGTCTATCAATTCGAGAGAAGAGCTATTAATATAACCACGGGACCGGATTTAACCCCCTGGTCCTCGGAGACCCACTCTGGCGGTAAAAACCTCTAACCCTTCTTAATCCTTGAAAAAGCATTGTGATATGTGAGAATCCACATTCACATTCCTTGACCCAAATTTGTGTGGTTTTGTTTTAGCGATTAGTGTTGTGCAAAATTATTGAAGCATAAAAGAATTAAATTCAATGAAAAATATGGCAAACAATAAAACAAAGTGTTATGATAAATATTTGTTATAAATATCTATACATAAATAAAATTATGTGGGATTTATGGAAAACTGAAAAGGTGTTATTTTTTGTAAAATTTTGCTTTGAGTACATAAGTTGCGTGCTTTATGATAAATATTTGATACTTGGCAAGTGACATGTTTATCGCGCGCCAGTCCTGCGTGCTGCCTGAACTTCCTGTGAATGATACGAGGGTACTCTTGAAGCACCCTTGAAGCGCGATTCGCGTCATTAACAGACTTTGTCCATTATTCACTCGTGTGCATCCTTCTTTATGTTACAGATCGACATACATATCTATTCGTTTAAATCAAATAGATCTTTAATTTGTTTAAAACAAATAGAATTTAATCTCTTATAATCTATATAATTCTTATGTAATATTTTTAAATTAACATTAACGTCCATTTTCTATTTTTTATTTGTATTTTTTGTTACGCTCTGCTGAGAACTTATAATCATTTATATTTTTTTATTGTATATTAAATTTGGCAAGCAAAATAAATATTCTACAACATTCTTCATTTTAAATTTGAATAAATATTGATGCAATAAAAAATTTATTTAAAAGAAAACATTAATTTAGGCAAGAAAGTATTTGTTTGAATTATTTCGTAATTTATCATTTTTTTATATTTTAATTATAGCAATAAATTAAAATTAAAATAGCACTTTAGACTTTTTACGTAAAACTTAATATAAACTTTTTACGAAAATTTAGGAGTATTAATTTAATAGAAAAGAAGAATTAGGTACAAACTTTTTTCTTCACATAAGACGCACAAGCTTTACTTGAGAAGCGTGTATAAAGCAAGTGATTAATGCGATTCGCAGCTGAAACTGGCGCATACGGCGTCCCTCCATTCACTTTTAAATTCATCCAAGGTGCCAACCCCAAAAGCCGCTTGATATATATTGCAGGGGATGTTAATTACCCATACCCTTAGTGTAATGCACGTATATATATATATATATATATATATATGTG
>NW_012130081.1:543102-575680 GCF_000143395.1 Atta cephalotes | reverse complement strand
TGCACGTATATATATATATATATATATATATATGTGAAAGTTCTGTTCGGTAACGCAAAACTTACGCTTCTGATTCAATAATGATCAAAGGAATGCTAATAGAAGTTAATCCTTATCAGCAAGTATATTCTTTTAACGATAGAGAGAAGATAAGTCTTATGAAAATACAAGTCAGACATTTTCTGTAGAAAGTAGAAGATATCTCTATAATAATAAGGATTAAATAATAATTAGACTTCCTCAAAAGAGATTAAGAGAAACTAGAAACTTGTAATTAAGAATTCAGAGTTGACTTGAAGAAAGTTGAACAAGTGCTCTGAATTTCTACTTTTAACAAATGGCTACACTCCGAACTTTGAACTTCACATACACCCACCCAGTCTTTACCGACCTATCTTTTTAAGAGCAATCATTTCAACTTTACGATGAAGGTGAAATCACAGCATTCTTTCTCGATTCTGTGCAATCTGGGACGCGGATGCAAAGGGAACAGAGGAGAAGGAAAGAGGACCAACCCGGGAACAAGGAAGGTAGATCTCTTTGTACGAGTTTAATCCGGCATTGTCAAGGCATGGGCTTTTATTTCAGGCTTGCGGAGGAAGGCACGATGGTGGTCGCGGCGCGTCGATATAAGAGGAGAATTCTGTTCTGCAAATGTGCTCCAGGGAACTGATCCAGCTGTTGCTCATGCGTCGGATCTTTCTATACGCGCCTTTCGTTTGCCATTTTAATCAAGACTTCCAGGAAGGAAGTTCCCGTCGCAGTACAGTCCACGCAGAAAAATGACAAACGTTCATCTACGATCGAGATAGTGAAAAAAAACTCGTACTGTGATAGTCCACAGCCAGATAAATTGGAAATATTTGCAGCAAAATATACATTGAGAAAGTTTATAAAAGAGTTTATAAAATAAGTATAAAAATTCATTTTAATTATACGAATTTGTCGATTTAAAAAATATCTATCATTATCAGTATTTATTATTGTATAATAATAATGTTAGATAATGTTCTTATCGACATTCTTCAAAGATACTGTGATATATTCTGATAGATGAATTGCCATCTTTTTCTGTACACAAATCATTCCCTAGAGACTTCTCACACCGATTTTCAGGTCAGGGATTGTCTGAATCGAGGGAGCAGATGCGCCTGGATGCAAATCGTGGATTAATCTCGCCAACCCCATGCATGTTTCGTCCGTATTCCTGACCCCTATCACAGCTCGAAGGGTTCCGTTGAATTCGTGTCCACAGATATACAAGGTGAATCACAAGTTGCGCATTTTCTCGCAGATTTTTTATAAATATAATTTGCACTGAATTTCGTCTATTAAAATATTCGGTTGATCACCGTATTTTTTCACAATGTTTAATATATAATTAATAATAAATCTAAAATTTAATTTACGTGAAAAATATGTTATCTATTTATAATGTAAAAATATATGTTATAATATTTCCCATTACTTTTGAATACTTGTCCAAATTTCCCGTATAATAAAATTATTTTTAATGTAAAAAATTCTCTAATATAATCTGACGCCAACCCCTCAGCTTCCTAATCGCGGTTTATGCGAGCAATACATTACGGGCTGACTGCCTTCGACTATTCTCATGTAAAATCATTTGCAGCGCCTGACGTTCAAATCACAACCATCTTGAAAGGAGCGTATTGATTTTATCCCGTATATGCTATATGCATCAAGTTCGAGATGTTTTTTAGAGAAGTCCATTATGCGTAAGCCCAACTAAGCTCCAATAAACTATAAAACTCGCAGATGGAATCTCCCTTACATTGAACGTATGTGCGCGATATTCAGATGCGGGAGTAAATAAAATTGTAAATAACGCAATAAGCATTTATAAAATAGATACATAACATTTATAAAAAAGACGTACGTAGGAAAATAACAATATTTGATTTAAAAATGGTGACAAATTGCCTATGACAAATTATCTATGATAATTTTAATTAAAAAATGATTAACACAAATTTATGTCTACTTTTTTCACGATTTAACTATTAAAATAGAAGATATAAATCAAAATAAATTTTAATATAAAATTTAATACTTACCGTTCGATACCGGTCAATCTCGGATGTCTATACTTTTTCGACAGAAGCAGTCCACCACCCCAAGCCGCCTGGAAGAAAAATAAATGATTATTTGATGACAGATTAAATATTCGATGATGGAAAAATGATGAGAAAAATTAACATAAAAGATATGCGAAGTGTGGGATTTCATTAAACACTTTTTAATCTGACTTATAGATCCGGTATTTTCTGAACTTCCCCTGTAATATGTATACGCGGGTATAGTACTGGTGAAACTTCTGCCGCTTCTCACATCTATTATTTAAGTTAAGGTTCTTACTCGTTTGGCATTTACAGCTTAAATCGTGTTTGAATGAGCTTGATTGCATAAGCACATCTAGTTTGAAACGGTACTGCTTAAATAGAAATTCGAAGTTAAATTGATATCTCTTTTATTATTTACTATTTTGTTATTTTATTATTATTTACTATTTAGTTATGATTACCAGATGGGTTGTGTATAATATGCAAAATTAATTGATAATTAATACATATTCTTGTATTCATGCTCAATATCTAAAGAAATTTGGAAATAGATATTGTTTTTATGTTTATATTACGTTGTATAATTATTAAGATGTTTAAACAAACGTTTAAAATTATATGTATTTTAGAACATAATTATGTACAAAAAGAAAAATATATATTAAATATTATATACATATTTCGTTTTTTTTTTTCGAGAAGTGTTACTCACGTCGACATGCAGCCATAGATTGTATTTTTGACAGATATCAGCGATTTCCGGGATTGGATCAAATGCACCAATAACTGTTGTCCCCGCAGTAGCATTCACAAAGAATGGTATATGACCTTTGGCCTTACGCTCCAGGATTAATTCCTCCAGTTTCGATGGAATAATGCGACCGCGTTCGTCACTAGGCACCATCACGCAATTATCCGTACCGAGGCCGCAAACGGACGCGCATGATTTCACAGAATAATGGCACTGCAGGCATTAATAATTCACGCTGTTGATGAACTATCAATTTCCTCTTATAAAGACGTATAAAAAGTTAATCCAACTTTTTGAAATTTTAATCAAATTATAATTTTAATCAAAAAAGTATTTTAACAAATTTATTATCTAATATTTTTTACGCTATATGTAACGATTCTATTATAACTACTCAATTTATCTGTAGTTCTCATTTTCTGCTAACAATTATTGAAAGTTTGTAAAGTATAAAAGAAAATTTTTGAAAATATGGGAACCGTGAATTACATCATTAAACATTTAAATTCAAACACGAACCTGATCGGACGTAAACATAACTAGTTGTCCTCCAATAGCAGAGAGTCCTTTTTCTTTATAGTATGGGAACATCTTATGCCTGGCCGCAAGAAAGGCGTAAAGATTGCTAATAGATCCTCCTGGTGCGAGAATAGAATCACCACCGCTCCAGCCTATAAGCTCGCGCATTTTTTGTAGAACAACATGTTCCATTAGAATAAAGACAGGAGCGATTTCGTAGGTAAACATATTCGTGTTGGCTGTCGCAGTTAACCACTCGCCAGCCATCGACATTAAATCGAGACCGCATGATAGTTGGTTGAAGAAACGTGGATGTCCTAAAATCAAGAGGAAAAAAATTTTTTTCCCTCAGAGAAAACTTACAATCTGATTTCATTTAATTGAAATTTCACTAAAGTGCGTATCCATGTCGAAAATTATGCAAATGTAACGAAAAATTAATTACTACTTTGCCGATCAATCATTCTGCCGATCGTGACTGCAGTGATTGTTGACAAGTGGTTCTTAATAGCAAAGTAATTAATAATTTTGACATGGCACGTGTCCAAGTTTTATTGTGTTACACACGACCTTGTAATGTCGAGTAAGTTAAAGGCATGCAAGAGGAAAGGCGGCAAGAGAGAGATTTAAGCTCTTCCCGAGTACGTTGTCATCCGCTCGGCTGAACATCACGCGAGGATCAGGCCTAATGCTTCTATTTGATGGGAGCCTAGCCTTCTGATGCAACTAGGGGAGCGAGTACTTTATTTTCTCTCTCTTTCTGACATAAATACCTAGACATTTCAGCCTTCTAATCCGCTATTTGCGTTTCGCGTTAGACTCATTTAGTTTAAATCAGTATTTAAAAAATATTCATAAAAAGAAGAAAATGCGAAGAAGCTGCAAACAAAGAAAAGGAAAATGATTGATCAAAATTTAAGAAAACATTTTCTCGTATTTTCTTCCATATTTCACCCGGAAACAATCAATGGAACTCAGACATCACATAAAAGAACCCTACGAATACTATCACCTTTTTTAGGATAGCGTAAATCCCTTGATCCTTGAAATATGATGGATTCACTTCTTCAAATATCCGGTATCGAAAAACTTTGATCCTCGTATACTCGATAATCTTATGCTTTATCTCACACATGTTGATATATGAGAGACGTTGTATAAAACATTAAACGGATTTAAATATTTTAAATTGATATTGCAAAAATTATTTTAAATATTATTTTAAATATATTAAATAGCATTTATTTAAGAAATCGAAATTTTTAACACCGATAATATTAATATTAAGTTTATGAGAAATAATAAGTAAATGCGTTATTTGTCTATTTAATCACACTTTAATCTTGTGATTTTAAGCAATGACACGTGATATCACGAGTTACGGACATTGCCCTTCACTGACGGCAACAACCGGGAATTCGACACGTGGTAAAGTCGAACCGACGTTAAAGGCCTAGTAGGATAATCTCCGATTCTTCTGAGGATTCTCTTCACAAATGCGAACCACGTATTTCCATTAAAGAAATTCCATTAATGAAAATCGATTATGCATAAAATAGTATGAATATTACTTAAAAAAGATTATCACAATTATAAATCGAAACGAATGATATTCCTCTTATTAAATATATGCTTTATAATTTGCTATAGGAGAAGGTGATACAATTTTGAACATGATACAATTTTGAACGAAATAAGATTTGAATTTAATTTTCGAAGATTCAAGTTCAATTTTTTCTTATTTGGTACTCTTCAATATTCCCCACATAATGAAAAAGTTATCGAACTTAAACTTCAAAAATTGGATCCAAATTTTGTTTTATTTAGAATTGTACCATATTTGAAATTGTATCACTTATTTTATACTTTTTTATAATCTCAATAATACTAACAGCTTATGCTATTTCTGCTCTGAAAATTTATATCGATTGCAAACATCTGATAGACATTACTTTCTCATGCATCTTGAAAGAAGTTTCGATTACTTTAATAACCTTTGTAAATAACTACATAAACTATCATCGATTGAAACACATATCAACGGTTTGACACAAAAATCGTCTCAGACACGATATCAGATGGTGGTATTTGCCGTTTGTCGTACTGTTATTCGCAATTATCTCGGTCCGTGGATCATGGCACGCGTCCGGTTGAGGGGTCTGCGAGAAGACGATCTTCTCTCTTCTTCCCGTCTGGCAGGAGCGACAGAATAGCGTCCTAGCCAAGGGTGGAACAGGATTCGATGGTCCGAAGCGCCCGCATTTTGCGCGTCACACGCGTCGCTGCTCCACTAGATTGTTTGCAGAGGCTCTCAAACGACTGCACGCGTACATACCGTTCAGGAAAAACAAACACGTACGACCAACTGGTGCAAGATAAGCCGCTTTGCGTTATGTAGATTTGTGTCGCGAAAGGATTGTGGAAAGTTCTAGCAAGTTCTTGTAGAAATTACACTGAATTAATTACTCTCGTATTATTAGCTGATATTTTCATTTCTTATTTATACAATTTCTATGTAATTTTTGGATATAGACGAATAAGAAATGATGATGAAACGAAGATTGTAATAAGTTTTGAGTGAAATAAACCGATTTATAATATAAATATAATATAAATTCAAAGGAATTATGTTTGATTATATCTTATTTCTTTTTGCAATCATATGTTTGCGTTTAACTAAATGTTTAACATTGATTGTGTATTTATAGATTTCGATTTTCTGTTGCAATACAATAAACGATTTGTCTCAACCGCGTTGGTTCTTCATAGCGATTATGCTATCCAGGGAATCATTTTCCGACTAATTTGCTCCTGCCCTCGCATAGTCGGGAAAAAGAGAGAACGCAAGAAGAACCTGCTTTGAGCAGGCTGCGGTGATATATTATAGGGCTCAGGATTTGTATGGAGCGAAGTGTGTAACTCGGACTTAACATTAATATTACGCAATCAATCATATTGCTTATAAGGAAGTTAACATTGTGCTTGGCATTGCTGTTATATTATAAAGCATATTTTAAGGCATTTTGCAAAATATTGTAATATGCTTCTTTTACATCTTTTATTCATATTGTGAAAAATTGTAACTTTTATTTTATTACTAAAACATATAAATATTTCTACTGAAAGCTAGGAATACTCTGTAAATTATTTTACGTTTTAAGAAAAATGTATCATAATATCTAATTGTATTTTAATATCTAATAACGTTATTATATAGCGATAAATTTTATAAAATTATTTCTCCAATCAGATAACTTATAAAAAATCAAGTGTAATGTTCTTTTATTCTGCCAATAGGAACAAATGCGGACTGCGTATTTTAAATGCTTGATATGTTCGATCTTTTTTAACAAAAACCATCATCGGAATAGCTACCACGTGATACGGCGATTTTCGCATTCCGTGACGAACCGATTTGAACATTCCACGATGAAACTATCGATATCAATTTAAATTCCTTCGCTGCAGTTTGATGCTGCCGTGCAAAAGCTTTACACGAAATACCACTATCCCTATCGCGTTGTACCCTCTGCAGCTGGGTTTCGCCCCTATTTACTGTTTCCCCTCTATCCTACTAAGGAAAAATCATGTAGAAATGGCTCTTAATTACACCAATCCGATTGAAATTCGCCACCTCACCAATAGTGCCACGTTCAAACTTATGTTAGCAATAACATAAGTTGGTATTTTTATATCACAGCTATAATATAAAAAAAAATTTAAACAATTCTATTTTGAATTATAGTTATGTAAGAAAATTAAATCTATTAATTATTTTTTAAGTTATTATATTATTGTATCACTTGTGACTTTATGTTACAATTTTTTATAATTGTTTCATTCCACAAGCAATTGTAATCTGTGAATAAAAGAAAGATCATCCAATTCGATATTGTTTCATATATAACAATAAAAATATCACACAAATGGATTACGCGAAGTATCTTGCAAATAATATTCGGTATGTATATATGTGTGACCTAGAAAAAGAGTTACTTTCAAGTCGATAACCTTCAGCTTCTTTTCAGATAGCTGGAATTTTGATATATCACAGGTTTCTAAGGTTTATACAAGTTTTGTGGATAGTAGTGATAGAGATATGGAACATATGTTTTGTTGAATTCTGTTACGATACTTTATCAATATGTGTTGAAGTATATATTTATACATAAAGATACGAATCATAAAAATTTTATTAATCAATCACAATTGATTAGAAATATTGCCATTTATAATTTTTCATTAAAAATATTTTCCAATATACACTGTATTGTTTCATATTGTTTAAATATTTTAAATTATTATATATTGTAAATTTCTACTTTTCTATATTATATTTCTTTATTTCAGAATGACATTAGAAACTTGTCATTGCAAATATATTTTTATTCTTAAAGTGCTACGCTTATATGAAAAAAAAAGGAATTTTCGTAAATTTTTTAAAGAGAGAGAGTATATGTATAGATTTATATAAAAGGTGCAACAGTATCTGAGATATCTTCCAATTTTGAAAAAGTAGTTCCGAAAAAAATTCGTTCAAAGTTTCAAGTGCAGTACACTGAATATTTTTCAACTTACACAGTTATCTATTCCAGGATTTTGTAGCACATATACTTTTAAAAATATAGTTTTTAAAAAATCGATTTTTTTCAAAATTTCTGACTAGGCGTAACTTCTTAGTGTTTGTTTAAATATCTAGATTGTATTGTTTTATCAATTGTATTATTATTGTCGATATCTATTAACAGGTTTGATTTCATAAAGAATTTCCGACACCGTATCGTTATCGACATCTTTCAATATATTTCTGATATGTCCTTCTAAAAGAACGACTTTTACATCGATACATATCAGTTGATATTCTTCATGGCTAGAATGTTTTTCTATAGCCGAGTGTAGATCTCCCTCCCTCGCTCTTCCAAACCTGATATGTGAAGGGCTCTCGAATCTTGCGGTATATAATCTAATAACAAGTTTTTGTCAGCACGTATCGTGCACGCGCCCTTCGATAACGGGGGGATGATCACGCGGCCCTCGCTTCCTTTTACATGGGCTGCGGACAAACGGGATTCCTGGCTAAGTTTAGTTAGGTCTGTCCTATTGTACATTACCATCCATTCAAGCTGGTAATCGAATCCTACCGAGATAGTGAACTTTCGCACGCTGGGAGATTCGCGGTTGACTTTTGGTATTTCATCCAGCCTTTATATTGCTATTCAGTCGCATCGACGTTAAAATAAAATTCTGTAAGCTAAAACTCGTCCATGTATATGCATTTATCTCACTATTCGTGTTTTATTAAAGTTAACTTAGCTTTACTTAAAAAGGCCGAAGAATAATTTATTTTGTATCGTAAAATTTGTGATAAGAGATTTGCGAAAAAAAAAATTTGACAAAAAAAAATTCAAAAAGAATTAAAAAGAATTACATTCTCAAAAAACAACTCTACAAAAACAATAAATAATATATTAGATAATAAATAATATATTGGGAAAAAGTTCGTGGCGTTTTTCTCGTTACATCTAATGGGAAAAACGCCACGAACTTTTTCCCATACCTAATGTATAGAATATGTATAGAAAAATTAAATTATATATACTTTCTAAATTTGTTGTTTTATATATTTATTAAAATGTTATTAAAATATTCGTGTGACAAAATCAAATAGTTGATCATTAAATATTAAAAGAAAAAGGTTTTACTTTACGTAAATATACATATAAAATAAATTTTTTAACTAACTTATATATTTTTAAAAAGAACTTATGCAGAAGTATAAAAATAATAAAGTAAAAATATACATAGCAATTTTTTCTAGAATCTAGAAGATGTTTTATTATTTCCATTAATATGGGATGTGACATAAAAGAGGTGGCACGGAAATATCTGTTCTATAGTTATCGTGTGCGTCTGTCCATTTATTACAAACGACGTCGGTGTCTATATTTCGAGGGTTGGCCGATAGCCGTCGGGTTTCATTGGTAGTGTCTGTCGCTACCTTATCTTCACCCTTGCGAGCGCGTATGCTAAATTGAATATGAAATTATGTGGCTTATCACCCTAAGGGATAGGAATATGCGATAGCACGACGTTAAAACGCTACTCTTGATAGGGATGTTTGCACTTTTTGCAGTATTTTTTGGTCCACTATCTCAACGTCATGCATTTTGTGTTTAGCGTTGACATGAATTTGAATAATTTTGACGCATAAATATTTTTTTTACTGTATGCACATAGTAAAAAATAAGTCTACTGAGAGTTTCTTTGCGTGCATATAAAATAATTTTATGAAGCTGTAGAAATATAAAAAAATGAAAAGGCAATAAAAATCGATAACGAACGAATGACCGTTTGATACGTAAATATTTACATTCGTATAAATATATCTGTTTTTTTTGTAACGTCGCTAAATGCTTCAGTTCCAAAACATTTCAAGACGTTTCAATTAAAATAAAAATCTTCCTACAAACACATGCATTGGATTACCCATAGTCGAAATATTCTATATTATATAATAATTGAAAATTGAGTACAGAATTGTAATAAACTTCTGAATTTGCAAAGTAATTCAAAATTGTTTATTTTTGATATTGATATTTATTTATTTATTCTCAAAATTTATTCTGTTATTTTTTCCAAAAAAGTTAATTATAATTAAACTTTTTAATAATTATGTGACGGCTGTTCTTTTTAAAGCATATATTTACTTTTTAGTATAAAGACTCTAACATTAATACAGTTAAAACAGTAATGTATACATTTATATGTCTATAATCTAATTTCTATTAATTTATTCTCTACTGTTGATAAGATTTAAATATTATTTATTAGATTTTAAAATTACACATTATACACTTGTAATATCACTTATTTACAAAATTATAAGTATTTTGCTAACAGCCGACTCATTCACAGACATGGTTAATGAATTAAAAGTTGTTTGATCGAAATTTTATTAATTATTTTAATATAAAAGAAAACAGAAATAGTTTAAAAAATTCTTACCGGTCTTCACTTGATATTTCAAGGTTGTAGAACAATCTAATAAGAGTTGTTGGAGAGTCAATCCGGTGTCAGGAATTTCTAAATCGAGCAGACGCATCATGTCGGCAGGATGATGAAAGTCGAGGATCTTCGCATTTCTATCATTCGTTGATTTAACGAAGTCCAACAAAATGTCCACTACCTTCATCAAGAACTCTCTAGTTGCTGGATAACCCTCTGCATTATGCGGCAGAATGTCTGTGAACAAAATAAAAAATTGCAAGCGCGATTTCTTTGTCTCGTTCATTTGTTAATAATATAATAATTTTATGACAGTCATCAATAAAAAAACATGTAATGAGCGGCACAATCATGCAAGCATAGATTTGAATCATTAATGAGCTTTTGAAACAAATTATATATTATTATATAATATTATTATTATGTATATTATGTATATATTATGTATATATATTATTATGTATAATATACTTTATTATCAAATTTAATCTTTATAATTTTTAGAAATAAAATAGAATAATATTTATATAATAATTCAGGTGCAATACAATGCAATAATTACGATAACTCTCTAATTGTTAGGATCAAGTGAAATCTCTTCTACTATAGCAATTAATACTGCACTGACAAGATTCCTTTCGGCTGTCATTCAACCTACCATCTTTGATAGCATGGCATCCTTGAAGACAACGCGCGATTCGAATGATTTCACCTCATCAAACAATTGAAAGTATAGACCTATATTGACACACTCTCACTTGTTTGGTGGGATGACACCATCTTATGTATATTTTTCTTCTCTCTTCTCCTCTGTTCACAGCGAACCTGTCTGATAGCTTATATATCTATACTAATAAGACACTATGTTTAATAGACACTATGTTTGTCTATTAATACAATAGCATGCAATTTATTGCGCTATCATGCACGATACAAATTATTTCAATAAATATAATTTTCAATATAAGCTTTATTCCTTTATTTAATTAATATCAGAAATTCTGAAAACTATCTTTATACTAAATTAAATTATCTTTATACTAAACTTATTTAATTTATCATTAAACTTATAAAATTATTGATAAAATTATAAATAAAATTATATTAATAATATAATAATATTCAAATATATAATTTTTAAATTTTACATGCTATTTAAAAAATCAAAATTATTTTCACAATTGCGAGCAAAGTATATAAGACATATTACAATATTCCCTAATAACATATATGTATATGTGTGTGCTAACTGGATCATTGAATCATACAAATTCAATGAAGACAGAGCAAAGTCGTTGCAACATTTCAATGCGCTCGTGGTAAATCCTCGGTAAATTGAACTGTCCTTCTATCGTAGCGTAACCATAAAGTATCCCATGAAGTGAACCATCCCCTCGTTTTCCCATTGCATTAAAGTGATCCCATGGATAAACAGCAGAGCTATATTAGAGACTTTGCTTTTAAATTATTATTTAGCATTTTAAGACGGTAAGGTACGAATGAGATTTTTTAACAAAATATACAATTACATTTTTATTTTCATTTAATATATTTTCTTTTAATATTGTAAAAATATATTGTATTTCATTATTTTAAAATATATATTGATAACATTTTAAAAAGGAATATCAGAATTTTGTAAATTTATACGTTGTGCTTCATTAGTTTAATATAAATTTAAATAATAATTTTATTAAATCTTTGATCATATAATTAAAATTAGTTTAAGCTCGAGTTAATATTCGAGAGAAAATATTTTCTAAAAATAAAAATTTCAAAAGACAGTCCTTGGCCAGTACTATTTCTTTTTTTGAAAAGTTTTATTCTTCGATCCATAAGAGTATTTTTTCAATCATGATCATAAGGACGCTGAATAAAAGCCGACTAAAGAAAGAAGGGCGTATGAAAACTTATGGTGAATTGCCTTGAGCCTATGGTTAGACAAGGAAAATCCCCGGCTTCCAGCGGTCGGATTCGACTAATCCAGCTCCATCAATCTAATGTCCAAAGACCTCCGCTTTTTTCTCGAGGTTTATAGCACTTTTCGAGATACAAATAAGCCCGTAGCAGTCGCTCAAGATTTCATTATGGGCATCATCTAATTGGTTCTATTTACTAATTAATACTTTTCGTTAGAATATGTAATACGCTGTATGTTCGAATATGTAACAAATATATACAGTTTTTAAATGCGATAATTTTACTCGTATTCTAATCCTATACGTGATATTTTATTGATTTTCTCAAATGTATCAGAATCGATATATCTACTGTATAATTATTTGGTACCAGATGTGTCTAGACCCTCGCGTTTCGACTTTAATCAAAGTGCCTTCTGAGGGTAGTTACGTGGCAATTAGTTACACCGATTTATAAACTGGATTACGACCTTAATTTATAGTAATACCGCAGGTTTCGCGTTACGATGTAATTCACTTACGTTTTCAAATTAAATTCTCGTTTTTGCGCGAGATTTATGATCGTTAATTGTTTAATAAAAATTATTCTTCGAAGCAAGAATCCATTGAAATATTCACTATTCTACAAGCGGCATGCACGTGTCGTTATCGGTCGCTAACACTTCTCGAACGACGAGGATGACAAACCCTTCCGCCTCCCTGTGGCGTGTAATCTGTTCTCAGCCACTCGGCACCTACCAACCTCTTTAGAATAATTCTAAATCCTCTATTATTATGCACCCTTCCGACCGACAGGCCTTACGAAATTAGGACAATATTGTGACTCTTGGATTTTGCTCTCAAAAAGCCAAACCTGCGTTTGCGTGACATAGAATGTATTGATGTAATTTGTTTTTTATTTTATTTTATATATCAATTTTGAGTGCCAAGTAATGCTAATGAAATATTACAACTATTATTATTATTATTACAATTGTAGTTTAACATATAAGTGAGAAGCGGCATTCATGCACCACACGTTTATTAGTTGTCCGCGAGATATTTATCTTTTTATCAAAATCATGCAGTGATGCTCTAATATAATAAATATTAACTAAAAATGCTCTCATAATTATCGCTTACCCGAGTACTTTAAGTTGCAATGCTCTTTAGAGAGCGAATAAGTGTTTTCGGAACTCATTAGTCTGGTAGGTGAATGCGTTCGTGCGAAATTCTGAAATCCAAAATAATAACATTTCTTTTTATGATATGCTTTGCACATATACATAATTTTTAATTTAATTGGATTAATTTCTATCAAATATTAAAAGTAAATTTTTATTAATCAGAATATTTATTAATCAACTTAATTTAAATTAAAAAATCACTTATATAAATTAATCATATTTATTGTTATAAATATCGGCAATCGCCGTGTGCTGGAAACTAAAAAATTAACACGGTTAGTCTAAAAAGTAGTTGTAGTTACGATTGAAATCAGAGAGATAGACATTGTCGACAATGTTACCACAAACACTATGTCCGATATCGATTGGTATGCAATATGTACAATTCATTCATTGACATATAAACATATATTTTGGAGATATATAACTCCGTGTACTATTATGAAAAGTTTCGCTTTGTGTTGTATTTAAATGTATAATTTAAATGTATAATTTAAATGTAATACGTATTCGAAAGATGAGTGGAATCTGAGGAATTATATTCCTTTGTAAATTTCAATTGGTTTCACCGATCAAATATAAAAACAAGGATATAATCATAACGAAATAAAGATATTTGATAAAGACATTGTCAATTTGTCGAACTCTATGAACATCTAAATGAGCAGACGTAATGAATGACGTGCAATGTGGATGCCTTACATATAAGTATTCCTTGATCGCTGTGATTTTAGTGCCGATCATTTGCACATTGTCCATGTCTCTGCTTGTGTCCCTCGCCTCAACAGTTCCTACAACAATCAACAATAGATTTCGCTTCAGTCACGACGTACTGCGGCGTCGAGTCTTCGGCGAGTTTCAGCGTGATTGCGAAATTGTTAAGCGAAAATTGTCGTGGTAACCACGATAGGCTGAGCGACCGAAGAAACATGGACAGAGAGCAGTTTGTGGACTTTTTTAATTAATTCCTAGAACACAAAGCTTTAGCACTTTCATAAAAAATTCATATCGAAAAGTATATTGCAAATTCCATGCTAACCGATCCATATTTATTCTTTTCTCAATCAAACATGTGTTTTTAAAGCAAAAGCAATAATATTTAAAATAGGCTCTCTGAAACCATGCATAAAAATATATAGAGAAATAAACGTTAAAAAATTTAAATAATAATTAATAAAAAATTATTTAAAAAAAAATTATGCTATTATGTATAAAGAATAAAAAAATAAAAGATGGAATTATTACTCAAATATAAAGACTAAAGTTAATAATAAAAAGTATTAAAAAAATAAAATAATATAACAATATAGCATATAACATCGAATATGTGAATATAACATAAAAACATGTGCATAAGTTAAAAAATTCTTGAATATGTTAAAAGTATTTTTATTGTCTATGGAAGTGAATTTTAGAAATAAAGAAAGAAATTTAAGTAAAAATATGATACTGAAAAAGATCAATACAGATCAATCATATTCAATCGGGTGCTATCGCAGATGGACAAAAGACAAAAGAATTCAAACTTATAATAAGTATAATATACAGTCGTATAAAGTGAGGCATAGAATTAAATAGAGCAAACAACGAATAAAATTTATCATTAATTATGTTCAGCAGAAAAAGCAATTTTGCAACTGTTGTAAGACTTAATATAACTAGGTCTTTTTCTTATTTCTTCACGAATCAATATTATGAACCAATTATATTAAAGACTTACAACAATTGCAAAGTTGCTTTTTTTTTATGAACGCAGTTATTAATTATTCTAAAAATATGTACCTAATCCTAGAGTGAGTGAACTCAGACTGTATAAATCGCTCTTTGTGTTCTAAGTTTATTTAAAAGGGTAGCCTTCTTGAATTTCTCAAGCAATCAGAGATCGCTTTGCTCTCTGAATTAATAGAGCGGTCCTGGAAGCATGAGAAATAAGCTGGAAAAAATCCGAAAGAGATCCACCAATTCCTTTATATAACATTAAAACATGCACTAGAAGAAAATGTAAAGAAGAGATTAGAATGTTTATGAAACATGCATGATTAATGAATGTATTGGAAGAAAAAGTGTATGATATTAAATACTAAGATATATTGTCATTATTTATTTTGTTTGTATCAATATACAGACGCTTTTTATATTTTAAAGTAAAAAAAACACACATGTATATAATCTATATTAAGTTTTTGAATAGAATTTAAGAAATAGATAAACCTCTTTTGTTAACAAGTAGTATTTTTAATTTGATAATTTTTAAAAAATCGCAACATTATTATTGTGTGTGTATGTGTGTGCGTGCGTGTGTATGTGTGTGTGTGTGTGTGTGTGTGTGTGTGTGTGTGTGTGTGTGTGTGTGTGTGTGTGTGTGTGTGTGTGTATGTTTTGTATTCTTAATATATTATTTCTTATTTTGCATTTTAATTGCTTCTACAATTTTTTTTCTGACGATTTCGTGAATACAATTTAATTTTAAATTTTCGAAATTTAAGAGTTTTTATAAAGTAAAATAGCAAATGATATAGCCTTGCAGAAAAAAGATTATTATAATAAATATTTGAAAAATTTATCTTTACATATAAATGTTAAAATTTTTTGCTTCTATTTATTAATTTTTTGTTTATTATTTTAAAAAATCTCTTTCATAACAGTTATTATTATATTATCTTGTGTCAAAAATTATTATACACATTCAAATTTTGTTATTATTAACTGACTAATTTGCTTTGAATCCAATAATTTTATTAAATATATAATACTGTATAAACTCTTTCCATATCTTGTAATTTTATAAATCATTATAATTTTTTTTAACATACAAAATAATTATCAAATCAAACATTCCTCAGTAATTTTGTAACACACATCACAATTTTATACAAAAAATTGCAAAATAGTAAGAAGAAATGATTTATTTACTAAAGTACAACCTTCATCTACTCACCTATTCCTGCCTTCTTCTTCGTCGGATCTTCTATGCGGCCGGATGGCTTAACTTATAGTCTCAGCGGAGGTTAGATTTTGCTTCGAAACAAACGTAGGTTTTAGAGATGAAACGCCGACGGAGTAGCAAAGCGACGACGGGCTTCAGGGTGGTTTCCAAGGGACTGCTTCGTGTCGAAAACGCCTGGACGACTCTCGAGCTTCGGCCTGACTCGGCCTGCCTCGAGCCTGCCTGACCCAGTTTCATCTCGCGCACCTACGCAGCCACCCTCCCCGGGGGTGCTTTTACGTAGGCGTGGCCGTGTCCAGACGACTGGTGGGAGTTGAAGGGTAAAACATAGTGGTAGATACCAGGGCGTGTCGCCATTTCACCAATCCCGAAGCGAACGTCACTTTTGACGTCAAAGGGAAGAAGAGTGTAAAGGAAAGCGAATATGCCAATTTTCCTTTTTGTTTATTTTTTTGTGTTTCCAGGAACCTTTTTGTTTATCTTATTCGCGGTTTCCGTGACAGAACTATCTGTTACTATACTTTTATGTATTATTCAATTCATCTAAGGTCATTGAGACGAAAAAGGGTTCAGCAAATAAAAATCTTAGGATCTTCAGACTGCTGATGAAAGATGGAGACAGATTGACGTTCAAGATAATGAGAAATATGTCTATAAACTTCCGAGGCATGCATATTTCAACAGTTATGTCATATACCCTTTATGTTGTTGCACTTGAAGATGCTCGACAAATGTTAAATGTATAAAACATAGAGAATTATCAGTTTTAAATAATGTTGCAATTTTAGCTCGTTTATAATCTTAGGAATAAAATAATATTCAAGTTGTTAAACTCATTAATCATTTTATTGTCTTATAAATCATAGTACTACTTGCAGCTTTTTAAAAAAGAATTTGAAAAAAGGATAATTATAAGAAGATAAAACTAAAAGAAATAATAATATTATTATAAATAATATAAAATAATGTTATTAGAGAAACAGTTATCTTTCATTCTTTAGTCTTTCAAAATTTTTTATCAGCTAGAAATTAAATAAAATCGAACATCAATAACAGATCACTTTCTCTTATAGACTAATAATAATTCTCTTATAGACTAAATCTCTCTCTAAAGTAGTAATCAACGTGTCATCGATTTACCAATCAGAGGACAATGTTGAAATGTTAAGTTTATATCTCCAGATACATCTAGAACAGAAACGGAACGCTCATTAGAGTGCGCAACGGGCTACCATAGAAGAATCTAATTGCTGATGGTCCGATTTCTTCAGCAGAAAATGTCGCGACGCCTGCGTCGTCTTCCGCCGACAACGGGGATGGATCGGGGCTGAAGAACGTGAACAGGTAGCAAACAGGGACAACGCTAGAAGAGGAAGAAACGATTATGGTTACACCGACGGGGGGGTGGAAAGAACAAAATGGACGGCAACCAATAGAACGCTGGGACAAAATGGCCGTCGGTGAATTTAATCAATACCGTCCTCCGTTGTAGGTGGAGGACAGGACGAGACCCAGAAAGGGCCAGGATTGTAACTAGTGTACCACGCATACTTCTCTTACTGACATCGATATATTTTGCGTTTCATTTAAGCGTGTAAATCTTCTATATGGATGCAATCTATGTAACATGACCCATGAGAACTTACTATTCTTGCAATACCGTGTCAATGTTTCGCGTTACAACAAACAAATCGAAATCAGAATTTATACGAATAGCAAAACAGATTTTTAAATAACAGATTCTAATTAAAGAATATATTATAAAATATATGAAAAATCCCATACATACATTTATACTAAAACTGTAAAATTTTATATTAATATTTTAATTCGATTGTTTTGTAATAATTGCATTTTTGTATCTAATTAATTATTCTTTTCTTTTGAAATAATGATATGATGTAAAAGTATCGATTATATGCCGATAAAATTACCACTAAATGTAATTATTCCAAATATGATAAGTAAATTATGTGACAAGATTAAATTATCGCGTGCCCCGAATTAATTCCAATAATAATTTCATTCCATTTATCTTTATAATTTATTATAATTTAAAATAACATTATTTTCAATCTTTTAAGTTCTTTAACAAACAAATAATTCAATTAAAATCTAATTCGTTAAATTTGATCTGACTAATTATGTTATCATCTGAAGATTGTAATACTTATAAAATTAATCTTGCTGAACCATAACATTATCATTATTAAATCGGATTTCAATTAAATAATCATGTATATATGAATTCCTACAGCCGTAATGGAAGACAGTAGTTATGCCTGAAACAATGTCGTTGTTCACTAGCTCGGTTGTCATGATGTATCAACAAGAAGGAGCATTATCACCGCTTGAAAAGCTTTAGCATGAAGTTTCTACAAGCAGCAACTCGAGGTGACTGTTTTAAAGAGAGGATCCAAGTTGTTTCACACTATGGTTGTGTGTGGCACGGAAAGGAGTAGGTCGCCAATTTAATGGAACGTATAGTCGGACAGCATCGATCCCACATCCACTTTTCATCCTTAAAAGAGAGCAACCACAAAAATGCTCTGACAATCTTTCCATTCTTCATCTCTTGAGAAACTAAAATCGAATTGACATTCCGTATTATGTTCGGAAAAGGATTTGTCTAAACATATTATACAATTAAAAATTTGTTATATAACATTAATTTACTATGATACCTCTGTCTCGTTTTTCCTTTATCTCTTCTGTAGAGATTTGTTATATTAAATGTAACATATTTTGTTAAACGTTTCATAAATACATTTTTATTGGGTTTTTAGAAAATTCCAATCCTTCGATAATTAATCATTAGCAATTTCTGTAAAATTTATTTCTTGCCAAAAGTTAAATTGCTATGTTATAATTAATAACTATTTATGCTTCTTTTTGCATTATTTTTTACATGTGAATTTCATGATGCACAACACATTTGTACGCGCATTTACTTTCACAATTTATTTATTTACAAATTTATTGACATCGTCAAACACAAAAATTTTTTTGTAGATATATTAAATATAAAAGGCAAAGAATAAAATAAAGAACTGGAAACATAAAATAAAATTTTTTATAAAATATAATATTGTTTACAATCTTTTAATTGTGTGCACATACAATCTTTTTTCTCAGTTACTTCTTATTAAAAAAGTTATGTCACTTAATTTATCTGAAAAAAAATCAAACGCAAGTGGAGAGCAAGTGGAGATCACGTTTAATTTATCTGATTCAAATGTAAAAACTGTCTACTTTTAATAATTTATCTATTCTCGATTTATTATTTCAATGATGCATAAAAATTAATATATGATTTTTGATGATATTGTATCTCTATATTTTATTGATAATAGAATATATAATAGAATATATAATAGAATATATATAATAGAATATATAATAGAATATTTTTCTGCTTATTTAAAAAACATAATTCGTTTATTTCATTAAACTTACTTATTTTTATTATTTGGCAAAATATTTATATCTCGTCTTTGTTCTTAAAGCTACAATTTTAATTATTTTACGTTTTATCTGTTAAATTATGTAAATTTTTAAATCTAGTAGCTTTAAAAAATGAAAATATTAAACTTAGAGATGTAATTTTTTATTTATTTTTGAAATTTAATTTGTACAATTACGCAATTTAAAATTTAAAAAAGTAACAAGAATCATAATAATAATAAAATCAGAATAATAATCATATAATTTATTATGATATAATAATAAATAATTTTTAGAAGCAATGAAAATTAGGAATAATTCTTACGAAATTCTACAACTTTTGTTTGTTTTATGGTAATATAAAACATATTTGTAAATATTTAGACTATCACATTAATAGCGTCTAAATTTTTTATTGTATTTAAAATATAAATTTGAAATATAAATTTAAATATAACGGAGAGAAATTGATAAATTAAATCCTTTATAAGTAAGCTAATTTTTAATTTTTTTAATAGATTTATATTAATACATTTGTACATAGAAATTTGATTATTTATTAAAATCTCAATTTTATTATAAAATGATGTATAATAATTGAATATAATTAAATGTAAATAGATGTAATTTTTTATAAATTAGTTGTATTATTTGATTACAGACTGCCATCATCATAATATATATATTTATATTTTATATATGCAAACTTAAACAATTTAACTGATAATAGAATCAATAAATTTAATCTCGTTTAATTTTAAATCGAAATTTGCCAGAATGTTTTGTTATTATGAAATATATGTTTAAATTAAAATAAATTAACTTTGTAATTTATAGTATGTTATAAAAATTTATTGTGCAATGTAACAAATTACGATACCATTAGAATAAAATTCACAAATCATTTTTAAAATTATTTTAAATCTGAAATACACACACACACACACACACACACACACATGTAAAATTTTTATCTAATATATTTTCAATAATTTATTTTATTAATTTAAACTTTATTTAATTTAAACTTGCTTTATAGAATAAAATATACAGAGATACATTTATACGTGCGTGTAAGTGACAAACAATAATTTATTCAGTTAAAATAATTATTAATTATTTTAATAATTCACTGATTAATTTAACTACATTTCTTTTTTTGGATTTTTTCTGAAGTTATAAACATTTGTATTCACGTTAGAGAGTTTTGCTATTAGTAGTGTTTGACATATATGGATATCATTCAAATGTTAATAACATTTAACAAAATTTCAAAAAGAATAATTATATTACGAAATAAAAAGAGCAATTGGGAATTAGCTGTAAATTGTGCGCATTACTTATAAAAAAATCTATCGTATTTAGACGTTTACATTAAAATATGTACATGCTCCGGATAACTTTTTAATCATAATTAGTAAAACGTTATAGTAATGTACGTTTATTAAGATATTTTTGGTTACATCTTATTATTTTTTATAATTCTTCAATAGGCGGATAGTTAACTTTCTTATAAAGAAGAATTTTCTTATAAAGAAGACCAGGAACATTTCATGATATTAAGCATTTAAATACATTCAGGGCTAGGCATCATATATTTGAAATACTTTTATTTAAAACACAGTATTTGCAATACAAATGTGTTTTGTATTTTATATTTCAGCGAAGCGCATAAAAGTATTACGTATTTTGTATTTAAAATTGAAAGATTAAAAGTATTTTGTAATTTTGTATTTTGTAATTCAAATAATAAGTTGATTGTTAATCTTACTATTTGAAATATAAAATACAAATTTTTATATGCTCCAAATAGAAAATACAAAATGCAATTGTCTTACAAATACTATTTTTCAAATATATATCCAGCTCCAAATTAACGTTTCGTTATATGCTAACATTAATGTTTTGTTGATGATAGCTAAAAAATTAGTTAAAATATATAAATATTACTATTTTTTTTATATAAAAAAATTACAACGACTATTTCAAGCCATCACGAAATAAAAACATATTTGTAGCACAAAATTAGCTAATAAATATTTCTTAATTTAATGCTTTTTTTTTTAAATCTCATTTAGTATTATACTTTCTAAAAATAATAGGACTTTTTTTTAGAATGTATTTTTGTAATTTCGTAGTTCAAATTAAAAAGAATATTTAAAACAGATTAGAATGTTTGGCATCATTTGCAATTATTATCTAAAAAATCATTCATGATAAATAATCTGAACGTTCTTATAATTCTAATTTAAACTGTAAAATATTCACGCATCAACAATCATGTTCTGATCTTGTTTAGCTCGCTATGATATATTGATACATACATTATTTATACATTTTTTTGTAATCGAGCAGTAACAGTTTGTTGTGATTAAATATATCCTAAAAGACTTTTAATCTGTACGAATAATCTTTCTGAGAACTGAATTTGAGGCACCAAGTTCAGAATGCCAATCTAAAATTTTTTTAGAACTGAAAAAACTACGTCACTTGTATTATTTTAGAAAATATTATTAAGTCTGCGACTTTATCATATAATCTAATAATTATTTATAATTTAATTTTTAAAGATTTTCTATAAATTATGTTATTGAAGATATAAGCGTAATTAACAGCGTAATTACGGAAGAAATGAAATACTATATTGAAAATTTTTTAAAAAGTTATTCCAAGTAATGCTTTTATTTTAAATAGAACTTTATTTTTTTATATAAATATAGACAGAAGAAATCTTTTAGTAATATAAAATATATCTCAAAATAATATTATTTTTATTACTTTATAAATATCTAGATCATATTCTTTCCTGACATTATACTTGTAATTTTTTTCTCTTATTTTTTGCTAGTTAGAAAATATTGATACTGTATTTAAAAAGAATATCTATTTGCACTAGGTTCTACTTATGCTAAGATCGGCCCTGCTTGAAATGAAACTATAAAACCATCAGAGTTGTGCGCTGTAATAGATATTTCTATTTTGAACGTCGATGTGTGTACTTCTTCTGAAAGTCACTTTCAACGGATTCTTTAAACTGAAAGGAACATCAATATTCGTTTCAACAGCAGATTTTTATTTCTGAACGTTCTAATAAAACTCTGTTAAAGGAAGTTTTGGAGGAAGTATTTCGGAAATTTGATTTTTTCCACATTAAAAGTGAGTAGAATATATGCTATTAAATTTTATTCTATTTCAAAGATATTCTTTATAATAATTTGAATTTTCCAATTAAATTAAACTTATTGTCATGATTTGTCGGATTTTCAAAATCAAAATGATAAATTCTTAAAGTAATACGACGCTAAAATCGCATTATTCAATACCCGCGACATTCATCTAATAACGTTAATTATATTATCTAAAATGCTGCAATTATTAAGCTCATCTCTATCCTCGTTTATCCAATATACATAGCGGCTACCGAAATCCTATTCTGACTCTCTGGAATATATACATGCGAGAGCGCGGTCAGACTCCTGGAATTCCTCCTTAGCCATACATCCCTTCCAATAAGCCGGTATCGGAACGCGGAGCCGCATCCCCTTCAGAATATTGATTAGCCATCATTTTCAGATGACGCCTACGTTCTGTTGGATATTCCTGTTGGTGTTGGCGTTGGTGGGCCGCGCTACGAGCGTACCAAGGCCTCTCACGGTCGACGCTTGCGCCCTGCTCTGCAATCCCGGGGCAGAGACTGAGTCCGAGCGAGAGAGGGATGTGCGCCTATTTCCCCGATATCCCAAGGTAAACTGCAAGCTCCAGTCCCTCAGCGACGAGCACCAGACGTTTGCTATTATGAGCCACTGTTTGAAACTGTGCTCTTACGAACTATCAATCGCGTCGGAAGTCAACTGTTTTGCTCTGAGATCATCCCTTCAAGCAAGTATAGGATGTTATTGTGATGCTTTAACACCCTTGAGTCCGAACACTATGCGCCTTCACGAAACTTGGCGGCTCAGCTTTTTGGTAAAGGAGTTGGCGAGCGATATCATGACTACGATTCTCAAGTCACCTCTTGACGTAATCATCCTATGCGAGATCCATCAAGAACTGTTCAAAGACGTCAACATATTACATGGAGAATTGTACACAAAATGTTTAAACCCAGAGAGTTCAAACTCAGATGACTCACCCGAACGAGCAAAACGAAATATCGAAGAGCGTGAGATAGATGAATTCGACTATGACGACGACACTGTGGTTGGAGATATACAGAAGGATGAAAACATAAAGTCGGTACCACGACATCAGGAGAAACATTATTCGCCATTTTTCGAAAATCTAGACTTGTCCAGAGAGCAGACTGCCGAAGGTTCCTCGCACCAGGAGCAGGACAACCCAACATTAGGTGAACATAGTGAAAACGATTCAAATTGTCATGCAGAAACGTGCGACCGACTTTTATAAAAAGTCTGTCAATGTTAAATGAGTTAAAAAGCTGAACAATTATAAAATATATATAGACAAAAATAATAGACAGGAGAAAGAGTTGGCGTGAAGACCACGAATTTTCATATCTTGCATAGATTGTCAGTTTATAATTAATTTATTACGCAAAAGTGTTTTTCATCGTAATCGGGGAGGCATAAAATAGAAGTAATCTGAAGCATATGATTTTTTTTCCAATTTTGTTATTCAAATTAATTTTTATTTAACGTATAATAATAATTGTACGTAAGAGAAATTAACAAATTTTTTTTTGGATAACTAAAAATTTGATATTGTAATACATTATTACATGCGTAATTCTAAAAATTACATAATGTTATTGTTAGACTAATAATTCAAGCTATATAAAAATATTAATTTGTTATTCCACATAATGTTCCATTTATAAATAGAATTGTATCTTTTTATATTTTTAATATATTTTTAATATATTTTTATATATACTTTTGTATTCTTCTATTTTTATATGTATTTATATTTTTACACATATTTATATTTAGTTGTCGATTTTTACTCTCATTTTTACACAGTCTGTATAAAAAGTTGAAAAATATAAAAGTAAAATAAATTATTACAGAAGAACTGAGAAAGTTAGTGACAAACTTGGCATGTATTAATATAATTATGTGTAAAATAATATAATCACTAAGTTAATGATTAATATAAATGATAAGATTTTTCACTTAATGTTTAATATTGTAATCGCTTTAGGCCTAAGACAGTTCTACACAGGTCCAGTTCACACGGGGTTACATTACATTTTCTATTTTGATTCAGAAAATACGACGCTGGAATTTTCATCGATTTCATGATTTAATTGATACACAATCCTTCTAAGTATTTCA
This sequence comes from Atta cephalotes, assembly GCF_000143395.1. Taxonomy (NCBI): domain Eukaryota; kingdom Metazoa; phylum Arthropoda; class Insecta; order Hymenoptera; family Formicidae; genus Atta; species Atta cephalotes. Next base: position 550,551 of record NW_012130081.1, on the reverse strand, counting down.
GATAATATGTAATTTTCCAAAAGAATCTAGTGCAATGAAACACGATCACTAAATGAAAGTGTACATTTCATTCGATTTAATTACTATTACAACACGTTAAGAAACAACTAAAAATTAAAAACTAATAATGTATCCTAATAGATATTATTATTACATTTTTACAATATCATATTCTATAATATATCGTAGACATTGCCTTTTTATCTTACTGAGTACCATACATAACTTAAATAAAAATATTTCTGTATATCTTTTATGTTTCTCATATATTAATTGTCTTATAAAAATATCCTAATAACAAATAATCTTTTCTATTCGATAATTATAAATGGAAGATGGATACTTGTTCCCTGATAAATAATCTTTACTAAACAGTAAGAAATAATAAGAATTTCATGAAGTTAATTATTTCAAATTTAATAATTACGTGTTTAAAATTTGCTATTTTTCATTAAAGTAAATTAATTATATCTATATATACATCTATGTTAAGACATAATAAACATTTCAGTCAAAAAGCTTGCGACGTGTGAGCAGGACATCGATGTGTGATATGTGTATTATGCAATAAATTCTATTTATATGCGCGCACGATATGCACGTGCATTCTCGCGCTAATTATAGTTTACATAAAGCAATTAATAATTTTTATACAACGATAGAATATATACAATGTAAATAAGCAAGCGAAACAAAATCCACGTCTTCCACACTTTGTAGTTAAATTACTGTTTCTTGGCAACGGCTTTGTATGATATTACTTAAACGATAAGTATAAGGCGCAGATTATTTACTGATAAAGCGCAGATAATTTACTCGTTGTTTAGTGCGATAAGTCTTGGCCGGCATCAATACGTCGTCGATCGTCATCGACTGTGTGACTTCCAATTGGAAAACTATTAACTTTAAAATAAATAAATAATTATTTGTATTGATAGTACAGCGAGTAATCGACGGCGTGTTTGTTTATCGTGCCAAATTAAGAAGAAAAAGTTGTGACGCGACAATAAGACGTAGACCCTAATATGCCTATACGATGTATTTTAAATCGTATCGCGCTCTCGGTTTTCAATCGATAAAGACATGCATGTTTTAGCTCTGAGAATTTTTTAATAGCAACAGACAGAAGAGAACGAGAATAATGATTAAATAGAATGTTATTTGTTGAATGTCTAAGAAGAATGTTATAATTGTAATTTAATTATGTACATATAATAATACTGAAAAATCGATTGATCATCAAGAGCGTGATTAAATTTGGCTCTAATAATCGATCATCTTATACTATAATGTATATGTAATTATTTATATAATTAATTGTATATATACGCATATTAATTATATTTATATAAATATTCATATTATTACTCTATTGCATGTATTATAGTAACATAAAAAAAATACAATGTTGTCGCATTAACCTTCTCTCATATTTTTATCCATATATATTATATAATTATATAATCTGCAACAATCACTTTTTGTAACTAACATGTGATATATACAAACGAAATGTCTTAAAAGATTTTCAAATTAATAAATAAAGTAACTGCTTAAAACATTCATGCATTGAGTTATACGGATAATTCAACTCCTTTTAAAACACAATCTTTTTAATTATATTTATATTAATCATGTCAATATTATTAATTATATGCATATATGTCATAAAAGTTTAATGTACATACTTAATTATGTAATAATAAATATGTTGTTTATAACAAAATTTAAAAATTCTGTTGTTATTATTATTTTAGTATTATTACCTTTTTTAACAAAAATTGAAGTATCTTATGGCTAATAATATAACAAATTTGCGACAATGTTAATTTGAAAAATAATCTTCTTAAAAATAATCTTTTTTGTTTATAATGAAACATTAATATTGAAAAATTAATATTGAAAGTTTTGATTATTATATCATATGCTAAAAATATAGTAAAGCCTTTTATCGACCGACGCGATGAGAGTATCATACTTAGGAAAAGTAACAGTACTTTATCGATGATAACTTATCTGTGATGAAAGGTATAAGTCCTTTCAAATTAGATCACTAACTCTGAAAAGAGATGTTATATTGACAATGGATATAAATACTATTTTAATACCATTTATTGGTACTTTAAAACATTAAATTTTGAAGGGAGAATTTTATTTATCCAACTATCTATTCTACTAATCAATAATTTGTTTTATTCTTTTTATTAAAATTATGTACATAGAAGATAATATCTAGAAGATAATTTTTTGAACAATAGTTCCAACAATTTGCAATTCTTCATATTTCCTTTCACTAACATATTCATATTAAATGTCGATGTTAAAAAAAATTAGTTATTAGAAAATTACTTTTTTAATATTTTTTAATAAACATATTATTTAAACTTTCTTATAAATAATAAAAGAACTATCCTTTTTATTATCCAAAATCATAAGTAATAAAATAATAAAACTTAAATTTCTGTTAATAATATACTTTACGATAAAGTATTTTAATATAATTGTTTAATAAAAACCGTAGTGTTAAATAAAAGTAAATATTAATCTTAAATTATGATACTTTATTAAGTTTTTTCACGATATATGGTCTATGTAATACGTCTGAAACATCTTTATTTCCCTGAAGAAAAAAGCAATCAGGATGGTCTTTAATCACATTACACTTTCTGATAGCTTATTATCTTTTTCACACACTACATTCCTAGAACATAGTCTACTTTCTTATAAAAGCCGTTTCAACCATCGAAGAGGCATCAGTCAAGCATCATCTCTCGGATACATCTCGTTCATTCAGGTGAAAACGTCATTTTTAATTATAATAATTATAAATAAATATAAATTTATATAGTCTTTCTTATTTTCACATTATGTATTTTCTTCCTCTGTATATAAATTTTCTTAATACTTAAATCTATTCATTCATTGAATCATTTCACATACTAAAGTATTTCTGATTTTTCAATAATTCTTCAATTTCATAGCGTAACTTTATGTGCTATTTTTATAGTTGATCATCAGTTATTATGAATTTTGATATTTTATGATAAATCAATACCCTCTTGGACGAACTTGTGACATTACTTGCAAATAATGTAGGTCGACTGCATTTGATAGAGACATTTGTCTTCAAATCATTTCCCCGAGTATAAAAGCTCACAGCTTTGCCTCGTTCGTAACATTCAGCGTCCGAATCTTCTAAGAATCACGCAAGTTCTTTTCGTTTTTTTCAAAGAAAAGTAAGCTTTTTTCATTCTACATTGAATTTTATTTATTATAAACTTTTTTATTATTATTGTTTATTTCTAATTATTAAACTGATGGTTTATTTATGACAGTAAATAAAATAAGATAATAATTATAAAAAATTGTTATTATAAATATTCACTAAATTCTTCATTTTTTATTTCAGACGAAAATAAATCAACGCATCGATATGGTTTCCATTCGCCTTATTCTGACTCTCGCTGTTATTATGGTAGCTTTCGTCATCAGTGCAAATGCTGCCTATAAAAAACCACCTTTCAATGGTAGCATATTCGGCAAACGATCTAACACTGTGACTGGTAAGTATCTTTATAAAATATTTATAACAAAATTTAATTTTATAAAGAAAAGTCCAATTTTAAAGCTTGAAATAAATTTTTGTTAAACTTTAATATTTAACATAAATAGATAAAACTAACTCCATTTGTTAAATGTTTATACATTTTTTTATACATTAGAATATCAATTAATATATTTTCATTATATAGCATATTATATATATAAAATACTTAAATCAGATCTATATTTCCTGTCCCAGATCTATATTGCCTCAAACTTTCATTTGATAGGTTTTATATTCCTTTTTACATTAAAAATTATTCGAAGAATTTTATCGATCTTAAAACACTTATCGCTTACAAATAACTGCAGTTCACAGAATTTTATTGTATCAATTTATATTGAGACTGATTATTTTTTCTTATTTCCCAAAAAATAATCAATAAATTGTTTTTCTTTTCAGATTATGAAGTTACCAGCCGCGCTCTATCAGCGATTTGCGAAGTCGCCAGTGAAACTTGTACCGCTTGGCTGTCTCATCAAGAATCCAACTGAAGATGAAAAACCGACCGAGACAATCCATGATTCTCGCCAATTGATCGACTCATGAAACAATGTAACTAACCGACTCCTGTAAAGTACCTGCAATCATGCGCTTGAAAATTCACATTGTCTTCTATCAATAATTGTTTCATTACGCGTCATATATTTAATCGTAACTTTATACATAAACAATATTGTAATTACGATGGTTTAAGCTTTCACGATCTAGTTTTATTTATCAAAAGTGTCCCAAATAAAGTATTATGATTTTAAGAGTTATAATAGTATTTTTATTATTTTTATCTCCTATCTTTCATTACATAAAAAAGGCATAAAAAAATTAACTAATTCTTAGCAGCAACTAAAAGCTTTAAAAACACTAATAATTCTTTGGTAGTTAAATTTAAATTTGTAAAAAAAAATATAATACAGTTCGGCTTTCAAGATGATAAAAACTCGTTGTTTTGACAAGTACAGAATTTCTTTAGTTTTATATCCGAAACAATAAAAAATTTTACTATTTCTCAAAAACTCTTATTGCTGACGGAAAAGTTAAAATTTATGTTGTCGGTTTTATGTTAAAAATTTAATATATATTATATATATATATATATATATTTATTTATTTATTTATTTTATAATACTAACTATAATAACTATTTATTTTCATTTAAGTTATTACACAATAATATTATGACAATTTTTTAAACAATTATGTAATAAAATAATTATCGATTAGAACTTTTAGTCTAATGTCTAAAATAATAAAGTATGTATTTAAAAATATTTAATTTGAGTAATTTGAATACTTATAAGAGTTCATTGCAATTCAATTAAAAATAAATTAGAAGCAATTTGATATGGAAAGCACGTATCATTCACCTGCTTGAATAAGGGTTATTGTCTATTGTCTACTGTTGAAAAAACATGCAATACGAAGCAATCGCAAAAGTATTGACACATATTTGATTGGCTTACTTTATAAATATATGTACAATATTTTATGTATTATACATAAATATTCTACTTATAAGTATTCAACTGCAGTAACAAAATCGTGTTGATAAAGAAATTTTACTTTTACAATATTAAATTTTATTTTCAAGTAAATAATGTAGCAACAATCATATTCTGCAGTAAATGGGTTGTAAATTTTTGTATGTAAATTGCATGTATGTTAAAATGCACAAAAATGATTTTTCTTTTAGAGTTTATTAAGAATTTATGTCAAATTAAAGTGAGGTATTTTACTTGTGGACGATAAATATTCCGCTGATAAAAGCCAGCCAAGAAATTTATTCTCGGTACTGTTAAAGACAAACACGTTGATGTTAATTTACAAGACGTACATGAACTAAATATTTAATTACTCTTTAATCAAGTATAAATACGCTGGATTAATGGAATTAAGTTCATTGCATTCAGTTTATCTTCAGGTAAGGAAATATTATTCGTTACTATGCTCGTTCGTTGTGAATCTATCTTTCTATTAAATTTCGATTTTTATAAAAAAATCTACAGTTCTTATCATTATATCTCTATAGTGATATTAAATTAGAATAACCAATATCTTTCTTATGGTTCTCAAAAAGAAGAGCAAATATCATATCTCTGAATATATAATATGTGCTCTTTACAGAATTTTGAAGCAAATCATTTAACAGTTAAAATAGATATTTTTATTCGTAGCGCTTGCAATTAAAATAGCTATTATTATATATGTTTAATTAACTATCTGAAATAACAATTATTTAAAAAATTATTTTTAAGATCAAGATTATTCCATAGATTAATTTTCAGTTGCTTTCTATTATGCGAAAAAATTAAATATCTACATATAGAATACTTTCTCACTGAAGACGTTCAATGGTGCGTTGGCGATTACGGAAATTCTTTATTTACTTCTATTCATGCAATTGCATAGCATCAAACATTTCCCGTAACATCCTACGAGGCATCAGTTCTATAGAATGCATTTTACTCGCACGGGTGCGCAGTTGAATATTTCTGTGCGCGTTACGCGAACGAGGACAAACAGTCAGCGTGATTCAAATACGATGAGGTTTCACGATGTGCAAACTTCTCGATTCTCCTTCGCCCACAATCCTTGAGTACTCCGGTCCACTCTTCGCGATAATGGAAGAAGCCGTATGTACGCGAAAAATCGTTCAGTGTTCGCCGAATGCCCGCGAGACGCGCATCCTTTCCGCGAGAATCGGCAGATTTCTATGGCAGTCATTTATGTGTTGACCGTGATCGAGAATGCCACGTCAATTGAAACACGTTCACCTGTTAAATTAATTGTTGCGTCTGATTGTAAGGCGTGTAATCGATGTGATGTGCAAAGGGTGAAGTTGCTCTTGAAGACTGAACTGCGTTTGATTCATTACAGGCACTGAACTGTTACTTTCTCGAAATGATGCTGCAGAGGGTGTGTGCTCGATGGATCGGAGGTGTCTTTTTTAATGGTAAATTAAATATCTTTATATGTTGTATAAATTTGCAAAGATGACATATATATGTTTACTCTTTGTCTAATTATAATATGTCTAAAGAATAATGCCTTGTTTATTTAAATATTAAAATATTCAATATTATTTTTTGTGCAATGAATATTCAGCTTTTCTCATTGGAGCCGTCATGTTATTAATATGTGAAAATACTACAATTGCGGAAGAAGTGCCAGCATTCTTTTTGAAAATCGCCAAAATACCAACTTTGCCGAGAGTAGGTCGAAGCGGAAGATTTGAAGATTTCTTTTATAAAGCTGAAAAGCATATACCCCGAATTGGTAGAAGCAATCAGCACAAACAGGTATCTAATTACCTGGAACTAATTATTGCAATCTTTTCTGTATTATTATATATATTTGTATTATTGTATATTTTTGAGATATCATTTATGTAATAATAATTATTATATAATAATAAAATTATTATATAAATTATTATATAATAATTATTATATAATTATACTAAATAATACTTAAATTACATTTTTTAAGTCAACCAACCCTCTATTGCTGCAAGACGAACAAGAAACTTATTCCGATTTAACTAAAAGGCGCATAGATTATCCTTCAAAAGGTTAGCAATTTCATTGATATATTTCTTCGTATTATATCTAATTGAATAATCCTACGCCTTATTTTTTCTTGTCAGTTGAAGAATGGTCCTGGCAGAACTTTCCTCTAGCAATCGAAGGTCCAAAAGAACTGTGGCGAACATTAGCTGGATATTCAAAAGATGGTAGCGACGAGTAAGTTTTACGAAATCAGATCGTGGAAAAAAATATTTAATTTGCTAATTAATATAATTAATACTTAAAAATTAGAATTATTAGAATATACANAATGTGTATATA
>NW_012130081.1:535425-543082 GCF_000143395.1 Atta cephalotes | reverse complement strand
TACAGATCGTGGAAAAAAGTAAATTTAAATTTAGTCTAATTAATTAATAATTAATTAACTTAAAATTAAGTAATTATTAGTAATATACATATGTGTATATATATATATATATATATATATATATATTTTTTATGAGATTGAGATGTTTGTTTGAAACATGTTACAAATTATTGAGTTTTATATAATAATTTTGAAATTTTTTTATCAATAATTATTTAATTAATTTAAGCATCGAAAATGAAGTGTGGCAGAGGAAGAAAAGGACTGAATCAGCAATCACACAAGCAAAATAACAAAAATCCAGAAATTATTTGTCGCTTTGGAAAAGTTAAATAATATATGGCTTTTGTTATTATATGGTGACGGGAAATAATTAAAACTAATAAATACATAAATATTAAATGGCTTCATATTTCTTCAATTTTTTTGAAACCTCCAAATGGAGATTTCAATAAATAATCAATCTTTTAAACTAATTATAAGACTTAATTTGTTTCAAGTTACAATAATGTACAGTGTATTAGCAAAATTTGACAATTTGTCATTAGAAAATATACTAATTGTCTAGAATGCAGATTAATACTATTTCATGATCAAACAATTTTTCTGATTGTTCTTATCAATGTGAGAATATTTATCTGAAGACAATGTGAAATCTGAAAAATTTTATTTTTCCTTCTCTTGTTCCTATATAATCCCGAATAAAAAATCTAATTAATACAATTTTTCATTACAATTAATTCTGTAGTATATATTATGTTTTATACATTACTAGCATATTATATATCTCAAAAAGTACAAAATGTACAAAAAGATAATTTATTTTAGATGTAATTAATATCTTTAATTTTATAATTCGTTTAACTAAAAAATCCTTGGCATGTAGATTAAGATTTTTATTTATATCATAATTTATGATAAATATAACATAAATATATAATATTATAATATTATAAATATAAAATATAAATATAATATAAATATAATATAAATATAATATTATTAACAAAGAAGTAATAAAATTAATTAACTCTAAGAAAAAATAAAGAAAAAATACCTGCGGGCCTAATACAATACATGTACTTACATCGAAATTATAGACTAAGATAGAAACAATTGCAAAAATTGCAGAGAAAATTTTTTGCCGTCTCCTCCTTCTATATGCATTTTGCTTAATCTGACACACTGTGTTTTTACGGACGTTTGTAATTTCCACGACTTATGGAAAATTGCCGACGCAATCGAACCCATACTTATAAGAGACCAACTTTTTCGATGCATGGCAACTTGCGCGACAGTTGTTCGCTGAAATTGCATATGCGAATCCCCTTACCTTCGCGTCAGTGGTGCGACAAATAATAATATTCTATAACATTCCCGAAAACGTGCATGTAACAAATGAAAATCGACGTAATATTTAGGTTGAGTTCCGTTTACGCTCGTGAAATTATTTCATCCTTGTTGTTTATCAAATATTAAACAAAGATAAATGATGTTTGCGAGCGTGCGAGCGTCAAATAGAACGCACTTTTTAGTAAAGAAAAGTATAGCTATATATACATAAATGCATATTCCTCGATAAATAATTTCAAGACGCACTGCACGTAACACCGCGAGGCATCGTTTAATGTGATGAGTACGAGATGTTGATGAGCGATATGCAACGACAGATACTGATAAATAGGAAAATGGTAGGCAATTCATAGACAAAATATAGTTTTCATAGACAAAATATAGTTATAATAAATACGTGGTGACTTCCGGTTATCACGATCGTGAGCCGTTTCTTATTAGAAACAGCTTAGACTTTATACAAGTGAAAACAGTTATCATTAATGAGAGAGTAAAATCCTATGTGCATGTGATCATTTCTCAGACATGAGAGATTCAAGCGTAGATGGACTGGATAAGGAATCGTTTTAATATCTGCAAAGAGAGAAACTTGAGAATGGACATGCACGAATTTTAGAGGAACTTATTTATTAGAGCATCTATATATGCATCTATATAACTCATGCACGTTAACCTGTATCATGGATATGCTGGAAGATAAACATGAACATATCTAAAGAGTAACAAATCTATGGTCTCCGATTTTCTTCCGTGTTATGTATATAATTCTATTCCGTAATATGTTCACAAAATACTGGTAATAACTAAATTATAAAAATAAAAATTATAAATAATAAAATAATTCAAATCATTTAAAAAATGTAAAAAATTATCAAGTCTTTTAATATCTTATAATTATTCTTATAATTATTAACATAGCGTTTCTATAGAAAACACATATTAAAAGCAATTTTTTACACGATTACTTTTTCTTGTAAACGCAAACGTAAATAGAAATTATAAAATATTTAATTAAAGATTCCCACGCGATTTTAAACTTTTGGTAAATATTTTTGTAAAATTTTAAAAATTAATCTTATATAGAACACTTGAATTTTTTGGCTGTCAATTGCAACTTGTCGATCAATTTAAAGTTTTGAGAAACAAATACAAACTATTAATTACAACTTGTTAATCAATCAACAGACACGATGTCTCGGATGTCAAATTAACCAATTAGCAAATCAAATTTCCAAATTTTTAATCAAAATTCGAAATTATGGACATCGAATATATAACATATTGAGATGAAATCGAGTCCGCGGAATGCAGAACAGATTGCACGCATAATTTTTAATTATAATAGATTAATTGTAACAGATTTTATTCGATCTGAAATTATTTTGAAGCGTTAAATAATTTGTGATTGTTTCTATAAAAAGCTGACTTTATTTGTTTTTTTATAAATATATTTTCATCAAAGATATCTCTGGATTACATTTAATACCTATTCTATTTAAAGATTATTAATATAAATATGTACAATCTTCTTTCATGAACTGATTATATTATTTGTGAATCATGAGAAATAGAACTTAAACTACATCTCTAAAAATAAATTTTGTCTGAATATTCTTCAGTTAAATTATAATTCCAATTATTATTATTATTGCGAATATTTCACATTTTAGTATCTTTTTAAAATTTAAATTATTCTAATTTATTTTCAATTATTATTTTTGTATTGCGCTATTCAACAATATTATGTAATTATATTTTGCGTACAGAGAACAAATTTAAAGATGTTACCTGCCGGAATATCCTCCTACATAGTTCTTCATGTGCACGTTTTGTGAGGCGCCAGTAAACAGGTTCCATTTGAAACGCCATGTCCACTCTAGGCTTCCTTTTATATGCATACAGAGCCGTCAGTAAACGGATTTTATCTAAAATACGGATTTATTCTTAGAGATCTCTTGAGACTTCTCTTTGAGATCACTGGATAAATATTTGTCACATTTCGCTGTCTGATAAAATCTCTAATAGCCTCAGCCTCAAGCCAGATTCTTAGGAAATGTTAGATTCTTTTTCTGGAAATGTCTCAGGAAACGTTTCTTTTTATGCATTTTGTGTTAGTTTAATAAAAAAGTTAATTTACTTTGAAACACAGATTATTTAAATTTATCAAATTCACATTTACAAATTTGTAAAATTCAATATTCATATCTTTTTAATTTTTATATTTATGTTTTGACATAATTTATCCTAAACAGAACATAAAATCATTATGATATCAAAATGACATTAAAATGACTACAAATTAATTACTGAAAGTTACTTTTTAGTCAGTAACGTTTATTTTAACAATTTGACGTTGTCGTAACTTGTTGTTCTGTTTGGGTATTTTTCTCATTTTGTAACATTTTCTATTAAAAATGGATTAGATAATAATATCGTAAAATATTAACGCACGTAAATATAAGTAATGCAAGTATTTGTTTAAATATAAAAATATTTTTTTATATTTAAAATAAAATATCGATAATGTGTAGAAATTCAACGGAATTATAGAGTATCCCATTGGAGATAATAAGGATAATGAAGATTTCTTGAAATATAGAGCTAATGTTCTTTATAAAGGCACTGAGTATTTTCAACTATATTGTTTTCAATTAAGCAAATCATGGTTTATTTCCAGCAATCTAAACAGGAAAGCTATTGTAACTATTAATCGCCTTCGCTGTGGCGAATAATTCTTTGAAATTTAGCTTATTTAGATTTAAGATAACCAATGGCGATAAATGTTCTTGTGATCTCATCGAAAATGGGAACCATATATTATGAATTTGCAATAAATTTGCCAAAGAAAGAAAGAATATGTTAGTTAAATTTAACAAGTTATAAAAGCTCCGATTGTCATTAAAGAAATTTTAAAAAGAATGAAAACGAAATTGAGATTATAACTAATTTCTTTAATGAATGCAAGATCGATATATAAGTTTTTTCTTTTAAATTAAAAAAACCTTTCAAGCATATATTTTCCGTTATTACATTCTATAGCTTTAATTATTGTTTTTTATATTAGGTTTAAGTAGTTTAATTTTTGAGCATAAAGACATCATAAGCTGGGTTACTTCATCCTGTTACATTGTAATTTTAACGCCATCTATTGGTAGCTGCAAGACTGCGAATATATGTAAAATGACTGTATTCTAACTGTGGGCCAATAAACTGTATTATCTATCTATCTACATGTCTGAAAAAGACATCGCTAGATAGCGCCATCGATCCATTGAATATTCTGCGCCATTGCCTGTAACAATAAATTGTTGTAATTACAATAATTCTTGCCTTTAAAGCGATACTTTGTGTTTAAGTCTCGTCGCCGCAACTAGTAATTTTAATTCATTATGCGGTAACCGCGAAACGATTCACTCTCTTAGCATGATAACCTAAATCTCAACATAAGGTGAGAAGGTGATTATTGGAAAGAATCTTTCTTTTTCTTCCGTCATATTTCTTATAACTTATTTCTATTTTATATATATGCATATTCAATAATTAAATTGTATTTTTACGTTTATAAACTTTTATTTATGTTGTATATAAATCATTTTCTATAGACGAATGAATTAAGAAAAGTTTTGAATACAAGGGATATAAGTATATCTTATAGCTTCACTTTTTTAGTTAAATATAACTAAGCATGTATAGTTCTGTTTACTTTTTAAGATAAATATAGCTTTTAGCTACAATGATTTTATGATTTAATACAAGTATAGATTCGTTTATCTCTATAACAGCTAGTACCTACTAGTTAGTCAGTTGTAAGAAGATGCAGATTATCTTCAATATATAATTTCAATCTGAAAAAAATTTTATCACCTTATACCATCTGTATATATAAAAAAAAACATTGCATTTTCCAGAATATTAGCGATAATAAATAAAAAATGCTGACAAAATTAATTTCTGAACGTAGTGACCTTTGCATTTGATATTTCCACCATATGATGAAATAAGTATTACCCAATAGCAATAATTAGTTTATAATGGATGTATGTAATTCTCAAAGTAATTCCTCTCGATTGCAATTAAACTGCGCATCAATATCCCTTAGAATTGCTACCATGCATAAACTTTCCAATAATAATTATTATGTGCATTATTTAAATCAGCTAATTACTTATTGTGCGCCGAATATACCTATTCGTGAGATCAAGCATAATCCTTTCGGCGGAACATCTTCATGCGTTTCCAATTTTTCTCTAACACTTTTTGCATAATAATCATATGCATAATTCGCACGTGCACGAAACGTCATTTTCTCTGCCGCTTTCATCGGTCATGTGCGATTTCCGTGCAGCGATTTTTCCGACAGTCGATTTCCCCCGCGGCGCGGCGTGCCAACTTGTGCGCGAGGGGAGCTTTTTTCGCGGGATCGCATCTTAAGGATACCAACACCGTCACGTCGACGAGTATGTACATCGTGCGCGACGCGGATCGGCCGGGTTCGCACGTAGCAATTTACGGAAACCGCACGTAACGCGCGTTCCGTGCCGACCCGAACCAACACAAATGAACGTTTCCATAGAATGTTACGTAACGGATCGACGCTAGATCGACAGCTGAAGTAACTGTATTTTCGAAGAAGCAACTATCGAAGTGAAATCGCCAAGCAAAACTTATATTAGCCTATAAGATGCAGCCGCCATGCTTTACAGGGATGATAGGGATGTGAGATGTTGGCAGCTTTCATAAAATTCTTAAAATTATAGAAAATCTGCTGACTACAACATGAATCTCGCCGAATAAATATTTTCAATAAATTCTGATCAGTTTACTAATAATCCCTTTTGTTAAATGCAATTTTGTATCTCTATTTTCTTTATTTTTCTTGTTAATAATATTATGATATGTTTCACTTATTTTTATCAATCAATTGAACGTGTCTTAGATCTAATTCTGCAACCGATAATTTACATATATCTTCATGATTATAATATAGTATGAACGAATCATTAATATGTTTAATCTTTTTGCGAAAGAAAAAATATCACGTGGTAGTTTTTCTGCAAGTCACTGTCGACTTTAGTCCGATCAGCAGTCTGTACAATGTTGCATGAGTAGGTATTTTCCCAGTTGTATTTAGTAATCTATTCAAATAACCGATTATTACATTTCGGCCTTGATGTTTTGCACCGTTCGGGAATGAAAATGACACGTTAAAAGCACAATCGTTATAGGTGGCGAGCGAATGTTGCAGCTACTCTCTCATCCCGCCAATAGATATTTATACAAATAATTTATTGTTGCAAAACATAAAATATTAATTTCAAACAAGGAGCAGTATTATTAATCAACAGGAATAAAGCTAATTTACTTATTGTAATACAATTTATATATAATTATTAAAGATTATTTATTAATAGCTCACAATAAACAATAAATGAACTTATACAAATAACATTACTTTTAAAAAATAAATGACAGATCAATGTATTAACATAAATTTATGCAGTAATAAATTGTCTTATTTTGATACTTAAAGATCTTTAAGCGGAAAGAATAGTTTTGCTGAAGTATCTAAAAATTTAGCTAGATATAGATCTGAAAATAAATTTTGTTGAACTAACCAAATAATTATGTAGAACTCCAACTTATTGATAAAATTTTTTGCAGCATTACCATGCTTGAACTTTCAACATAATTATATTGAAAATTCAACAGAATTATTTGCAAATTTATATCTATTTATCTTTTTAAATGCTTTTTAGCAAAATCTTTTCGTATCCTCCCTTATCCTCCCCTATCTACATTAATATAATGACGTAAATACTAAACACAATCCCGGGAATTGGTTGTATCTTTAAAATGAACATTGTAGGACGAGCAGGCTCGTATGCAGAAAAATAATGTTTGCCGCGGAGAAGCGAGACAGGCGGAAAAACGAAGCGGAGCAAGGGGCGAAGTTAGCAGGAAGGTCTTCGAGGCGGAAGTTGCATGGCCAGCGCGAACAATGCGTGTCCCGCGAACGGTCGTTTAATAACCCTGATTTGCCGTTTATACGGGAGGTCATGGAGGAGGTGGAGGTAGGCCACGAGAGACACGGTGAAGAGGAGAGAGGTGGCAGAGAGTGCTGATGATGGGACGAGAGGGTGAGCATCGGGATCGCGCGCAACAACCGTACATAATCACGTAATGCGGTTATCATGCCAATTGCGTAAATATTTGAGTCAATTTGTGGCATGCAACGGATTCGCTCTCCTCGACCCGTGGCTTTATGAAGGAAAGAGAGAGAGAGAGAGAGAGAGAGAGAGAGAGA
>NW_012130081.1:529996-533790 GCF_000143395.1 Atta cephalotes | reverse complement strand
AGAGAGAGAGAAGAGAGAGAAAGAGATCACCGTCCGATCAGGGCGACCCATTACAACCAACTTGTTGGTGTTTGCCGACCCGCGGGTTTCCATCTCTCTCTCTTTCTCTTTACCTCTTTATATTTTACTTTATTCTCTATTTCCTCCCCGTTTCTTCCATGCATCTCGCTCGTCCGGATGCCGACGAAGAAACAAAGAAAAAGACCACGTGTAGAAACCGCGGCGACACGACGGAAACGTTCTGCTTGCAATAACTTCTGATCATAGCATTGTTAGTATATCTATTAACTATTCTATATATCTATTAAAAAGTCAGTTTATTATTATGTAATCTGAGAGTTGGCAAAAAGTGATAAAAACTGTAATTATAAAAATATTAAGTCTCCTGCAATTTAACATCTCTATACAAACAAACGGAAAGATTTTCGGATCTATTTGTTGTTAGGTCATGTAGAAAATATCAATTTAAAAATTTATGAGTTTTTGACTTTTTTTTAATAAAAGCAATTTCATTTCCGCCGAAACCCTAGAATTGCAGAATACGAGAAAACTATGAGAAAAGGAGGAAAAGGATGAGAGAGAGACTGGCGCCTCTTCTGAAGCACGTAATCATTCTACGTGGTCGTGTGTTGCCAACCAGGACCCAGTTCCTGGTACTTGGCTTCGGCCGTAGACTCGGGCTTCCACTCCTGCGTGTATCCGTTTGTCCGTCCCTCCGTCCGCGTGCCGCCCTCTCATCCACGCAGGTAGAACAGACGGGCAGCCGCGGATCAATTAGTGCACAAGTGTGGACCTCGTAAACCTGCAGGACCTGCCATGCCGACTTCCTTTCGGATAGACTTCTATGAAAGTCAAACTGATCTAACCACACGACATGATCCTCGACTTATAATTGTATATGCAAGAGAAGAGATATTATATATCGGGAACTAGCTTCCGATAATTCGATCAACTAATCACTATAGATAAAGAAAAGAGCTAAACTCTGCACGAGACGGTCTAAAATATTTTTTTCTTTAATATTTAATACAATTTTAGAACACAAAACTCTAAATTTCATTAGAGTTATTACATTTCAGTTCTCTTTATACATATATATATACACACATATATATATATATATATATATATATATTTTACATGTATATATAATTTAACTCTACTGGAAGATCTTAAATGTAAAAATGAAGAAACTAAGACATGCATAACATCAATATTTCAAGAATCTTGCGAATATATTCGAATATATTTGAATTCTCTCAACTCTTAGCCGGCTCATCGATTGATTCTAACAATAGAGATGCATAAGAAAGGTCGGAAGGTCGCCGTTTCGTATACAAGGCGTCATCCGCGACAATCATTGTGCATCTCGGCTGTTGTCTTCCCATCGGCGTAACGCGTCCAGAAGCGTGTGAAGAGATGGTGCGAGAATAGGGAGCAGAAAAAGTGGCGAGAAGTTGAGGAGCAGGAACAGAGGCGCCTTGTCATGCAGTGTAATGACGGCGGAGATGCGCGACGTCCTGTTGGAAGAGAAAGAGAGAGCGAGAACGAAAGGGGGGAGGAGCAGAAACTCGATGAGAGAACGGGAAAAAGGAAAAGAAGCAATCACCATCCTTTATCCACCTCGCCGAGATAAAGCCTTCTCAGTTAGTTGCAACGGAGTCGAAAGATATCTCTGCTACTGTATGGTCGATCTTGTTCTCTCATTGTCAGTACTCTCATGTCAGTACTTGTGTCATTTGAATTTTTATTGAAATATGAATGTCCTCTTCCTTACGGTATTGATATTTAAATATTATAAAACCGACGATAATCCAAATAATATTTATAGATTTATATTTATAGATTTATATTTTAGCAAAAACACTCACATTGTCCAGTCCAACTTTACATTTATAACATTTATATACGCAGACCATAAAAAAAATATATAATATTTTTTAAAATAATAAATATATAAGTTTCAAGATAAACATTTATTTTAAAATAATATAATTTTTTTATTAGTATCCTCATGATTTTCATAAATGATTAAAAGAACTTCAAAATTTTTCTGTTCTTCCAATTTTCTTGCTTTTTTTTTCGTAGCAATTTTTTTTTAACTCTGATGGCCTTGAGAATGAGTAGCATCAAAAGGATACGCTACTGTACTGATATTATCAAGCGTTGGCAATTAATCGTCCTGTGAAAAACATGAATGGAAGAAAGCAATGCGGCGCCTGACTCGGCGCATTAGTTGTCGACAGGAAACAGCTCCGAAGATGACGTTTCCTTCGAGTGGAAAAAAAGGAAGAATCTTCGAAAGTCAGTCCCTTTTCTCAAGAGTGATTATTTCGAAGAGGGCGGTGGGCAATTTAGCGTTGGGATCCTCTTAGAGTTTACTGTCGATTTATGCCATCAATTTCAAATTTTCAGTTAGAAAGTTCATTTCTCTTCGGTTCTTCAATTCAATTTAAATCATTACTCAGTAAAGTTAGTTTGTTCAATTTTTAGTTAAATATTATTTTTTTTAGTTTTATAAGAAGTAATTATATTATTGTTTTATATGTTTAAATTATAAAAATAAATTTACGATTTAATTATAGATCATAAATTTTCCTTTTGTTTCATTACATAAGTTTTTCTGAGATAATAAATCGTCTCTACTTAGGGAGAAATCATAAAACGCCAAACTATTTGTATTTTCTAAACATAAGACATTATCGTTAAAATAATCGCCCTATGATCGATTCATAAATTCTTTGGAGAAGCGGTAGCTGAACTAATCTCTTAATATCGTTGACTGTTTGGGAGGTAGCATCGTAATTTCCTGAAGCGCATTTGGGTGTCAAATCGCACATTTCTGTGATGTTTCTTTAAAAAGAGAAAAAAAACCGTCATCTCACGGAATTTATGCTTAGCCCAAATCGATAAAACTTTACATTAATGAGGCCATTGAATCGGTTTTCATTGCTGTGGCGAAAGAAACTATCGGCTGCACCTTTTTTCCTCCCGTTTCTCGTGAGAAGTGGCACTAAGTCTCCGCGAAAGATCCGCCCAAAAAGAAATGAAGAGATTGTAGATCTCGAGAGTACTATCTTCACGCCAACAGTGAGTTTTTTGAGCTAAATGGATATTAAAGAAAAAAGTTTCACTGCTTTAAAGTACTTTACTAAATAAGCAAATCTCATAGATGATAGATGATCATCGAATAATAAAATGAAACTTTTTTAACAGTTGTATTAAAATAAAAAATATTATTAAATATTTCTAAAATATTCAAACTTATTATGATATTAGATATTAGAACAGAGTGCAAGTGTTTAGTTACATGTTATATAGTTATGTAAAAAAAATTACTTATCTTGTTGAAAGAAAGAAAAAAAGTAAGAAAAAATACTATGGCCTCTATTATATACAGAACTACTAATCGAAACGTACTTAAATAGCAGTCGATGCAAAAGAGGTGACTGAGCCCACACAGGTACATGGACCACTTGATAAACTCCCCGTGGTCAGCGTACAAGACATAGGCATAGGCGTTAAATGAAATTAGCACGGCATTTAGTTAAGTTAGTCGGTCCGTTTAGCCGATCCTTCGGGTTATAAATTATTCTGGAGTGACTTGCACCGAAACGAATAGGTGAGGAAAAAGAGAGAGAGAGAGAGAGAGAGAGAGAGAGAGAGAGAGAGAGAGAGAGAGAGAGAGAGAGAGACGTACGACGACGACGTACGTACGAACGTAACGAACGAAAGAACGAAACGAAACGAAACGAACGAACGAAACGAACGAACGAACGAACGAACGAACGTAA
>NW_012130081.1:520086-529976 GCF_000143395.1 Atta cephalotes | reverse complement strand
CGTAACGTACGTACGTACGTAACGTACGTACGTACGTAGTACGTACGTAGANAGANAGATACNGAACTGANATGAGNAGAGAGAGAGAGAGAGCACCTCTGCAAACGAGTGTCAAACAAGAGAGAAAAACAACACGCGAAGACGGTAAACCAATGCGAGACTATATATTAAGAAAGATAATTTGTTTCGCTAGCGCGATATTTTTATTAACATAGTGTCCGATACTTTGGCCGGCCGGTTTCGAGATACATATTTTAACGCCAACACAAAACACGTTTCATATAAGCCGAACATATTTATTTTAATGTATTTAAAGTAAATGTATGTCGAAACAGAGAGATAAATATTGATTAACTTGAAATTAAAATTGACAAATGTTTGTATGTGTCTAGTAAAAATACTAAACTTGGAATTTTATTTGTTAAAGTATGATCTTAAAATAATCACAAAATTTATATTTACGTCATAAATCCTCTTGCAATAATTGTTTTACAAAATGAGGTACGGCAATGTTCACAGAATTATAGAGAATAGGCGATCATGATTATAGCTAAAGGAATGAAAAAAGACAAACAACGACCGTTGAGGAGGCGTGAAACGTTGGCGCCTGGCGCTCAAAAGAGGAAACAAGGTACAACATTTTATAAAAGGTAGAGTTATGAAAATTAAGCTAGTTTGTAATACTTGGCTACTTTCGAAATAAATAGACTGTAACCAAAAAATATTTATTCTAATAAAATTTTGAACATGTTAATCATTATGATACGATATCAATCGTTGTTTCAACAGTTCTCTATGAAATAAATTGCTTCTAGAATTATATACTCAAAAACTGTTAGACTGTAAATTACAAGATATTACGATTTTATTAATTTTTATAGTAGACATTTTTTATTTTCCTTGTAAATATTTGTATTATTGATGAAGATGTGCGACAACAATTCTATTATTTTTTCGCACTAAATATATAATATATTTTTAAAATAAAGAGAAAAAGAAACTCTCAAAAATCGACCATTCGTATATAATAAATAAAAAATAAATAAATAAAATCGTATCATCACATAAATGAATTAGTTACATAATATTTGTAGAACATTTACAGAAGAAAATTATGTATACTAGAAATTACAATATTAATAAATTTATTATAAAAGTATCTCGAGTAAATAAAAAGTAGCATTCAAGCATACGATATCTGCAAATATTTTTCTTTGTATGTCCTACCTGACAGCATTTTGGTATCTTCTATTTGAGAAAAGACGATTCATCTTTACCGAACAAGCGTAACGAAGCCGCGTGGACAGCGGCATGGAACGAGCTCGAACATGGGATATCACCGGTTCAGAAATCTCGAAAGTAATTATAACCGAATCCCTAAATACCCATCACCAAGCTACACGGGGTCTTTGTCTCGCGGTACCTGTATGCCGGCTTGTTTCACAAACGAGGATACGTCGGACTACAAAGATAGGCCGCCGCGAAGAATTGGAGACCGGTTGACCCGTGCAGTGGTAGTTTAAATCTCATCAGGGGTGGCCCTGGATCATAAGGGCCCTGGAAAAGGGAAGACACTTTTTTTTGCATCAAATATTTACACATTTTTATTGGGTGCTAAATCCATTCGGGATCATCACGTAGCACCCGCGATTCTATCTCAAAGATTGGTTACTCGCTCGTTAAGAGAATCGCTTGTCTCGCGTCATCATTATTTGCCTTATGGTGCTTTCCTTTGCAGTAATTTATGACAACTTTTGACGGTCCCTGCAGCTACCTGTGCGTTGAAAGTTGAATCGTCCATTCAAGTGAGCGTTATGGTACGCCACAAATGTTGTATAGATATAGATATAATGCATGCACGAGCGTAATTTTTTTTTATCTTTAGAGAATAGAATTAAATATTTTAATAAATAATAATGACATTCTTAACGTTAAACAATAAATAAATAAAAATAAATGGAACTAAGGACATTAAAAATATTAGCGCGTCCAAATTGGAGTGCGCTGATAAAAAGCATTAATATTACAAAATTTCACTACATACGTTGAATTTGCAATTTACATAAAATAATACTTCTAAATATGCTTTATATAAACTTGATTACATTCGACTACATTATCGAGTCATCTTTAGATCTCCATTCGTAATAATAAAATATAAATCGATGAAATTTAATAAAATTTAGCACTACTATTTATTATTGTAAAAAATATTTTACAAAATATAAATTTATATTTTCAAAAATATTTTTATATTTTTTCGTTTTTATTAAATTCACTATATTTAACTTTATGCACTAATTTCTGTGCCTGGCTTCTATATGCTCTTTTCTAATTTATTATTTGAATATAAGTTTCTTATAAAATAATATATTAACTATATACATTAAAAATAATGAAAATTTAAATTGGAGAGAACAATTAATATTACTGTAGGTAATAATTTAGGTAAAAATTTAATTTTAATTATGTTAACGATAAAAATAAAAATATAACCACACTGAATACTTTTTCAAATTATTATATGCACTTTTTTATATTAACAACTGCTCTGTGTTGTGGATCTTGTAACTCGAGCGCAAAAAATCTGCGAGCCGATGTTTCCGTGCTAGCCAGTTTAGTGCCTTAGGGGGTTCGCGTGATCCTGGATGTATCCTAGCCCGACTAGTCAACCCCCCGAAGGTGTCTTCTTCCGAAGAGATCGAGGATGCTCGAGGATGCACAGGGGCCCTATCCTGAAATCCGGGACACGCGAGCCTCGCGGGAAATTCTTGACTATACCAAGCTCTCTACTTCTCGGTAAAACGACTCGTTGCCGTGGGCGTTATGTTCTTCTCTCGTGTCTCGTCCATGCCCACCCTTCGCTGCCATCGATGGATCGCAAATCCTTGTTGGATACACTTAGGCTCGTTAATTCCAGGTCGAAGGTTTTTATTGTAGACAGCTCGCCTGCTTTAAAAAAATAATCCAGATGGAATTGAGTGAATCATGCGACTTTGAAGTCATATTTGTTTAAACAAGAACTTATTGTTCTAAAAGATAGACACGTTCTGTTGTGTATTATATAATTAAAAATTCAAATAGTCTAATTTTAAATACGAATTTTAAAATACTTTATTATAAAAAAATGTATATTGTATCACATAAAGTCGTTACAATTAGAATGACTGCTGAACGATAAAATTAGCATTTTTAATTTTTTGATCAAAAAACCTTCGTGAAACTGTATAGAAACGCAAAAAGCTGAATCTTTGCAATTATATGAACCATAATCAATCATATCGTGAGAAGTCCGCACGCCGTCTGATTATACGATACACGCGAATTGCGCGTAAGAGTGCTCCTGTAATTAAGTACATTGATTACCACATAGTAGATCTCTAGTATAATTAGAATTACATAGACCTAAGACATTTAAACATATAAGATAAATTGAGTAATTATATTCACATTATAAACATCTCAGCACTGTATATAGTGTCCTGTTTATATAAAAAAAATTTATACACATCCAAAAACGCTATCGTTAAAAAAAAATAATTTTATTTGTTCGCATATTATATTGTCATTATATGCGAATATAATCACAGACGGCATAAAATGCGATAACGTTTCACAAACGCTTATACGATACTAGCAAAAGGAGGAGAAATTACTAAAAAATTTAAAACAATTATAAGTGAAAAAATTTTTAATGTTTAAATCACTTTAATTGAAATTTTTGATTTTATTTTAAGGATATTTATGATAAATTATAAAAATTTGCGAATCTGATTTGTATCTAGCTTGAAAACGTAATATGACATCGATTCGAGCGTTATACCGAATAAGTTACTCAGTTGGCACTAAAGTTATCGAGTGTGATGATAACACGTCTGACGGTGCTACCATCGCAACTCTGCCCATCTACAATGCGCGGAAGGGCATGATCAAACCGGTAGGGTACAAAGGTAGCAGCGCGTGAAGGGCGCGGAGAAAGCAACCCCTCGAGGGGACACTCGCGCAGCGGCGGTGATGTGTGACGTGGCCTGACACGATGTCGGATCCCGGTGGTCGTGTGGGTACGTCGCGGTCGTACATGATGTATATGGTGCGCGGGAATAGGGGCGGAGCGGAGACAGATGGGCGTGCGGAGGATCCCTTTGAGGCTGCCGCGCGCGGCGCCAGTGCCTCTGTGCCCTGAAAGTTCTTCTTCTATCTCACCTTGTCTCTTCCCGCCGTCCCGTTCCTCGAATCCCTCAGAGGGTCGCGGACAGAGTTACGCTTCTACGGCTACGCAATCAGGCCCAGAAAAGAAGTCGAAGAGCGCCCTCAATCCTTCTCCTGGCGCCACTCACCAGCACCGTCTAAATCATCCCATTGCCGGGCAACAAAAAATTTTCCTCAACGGGTCGAAAGAAGACTCGCGATTGTCTCGCGTGATTCGTGAGGATTTGATTCATGTTCGCGTTCCTTTTACGCGCCTAATGATCTTTATGTTGACAAAAGTATAAAATAGAGTGGGGGCTCTGAGAATAAATCTAACGTAAAAAATGAAGAAATCCAATAAGAGCCAACGCTGTTATAATAAAATTATTATATATTATTTATATTTATATTTATTTTTTGCTTTTCTTATCCTTGTCTGAATTATATTGTTTCGTCACTGTGCTCATCGATTTGTTGTATTATCATATGCGCTACAGATTGTCATCAATACGGTTTATCGCTATCTATTATAGAGACTTAATTTTTACTTTGACTCAAAAATTAATAACTTTTTACTGACTATCAGATTGGCATGATTGCTTTGACTTACTTACTTTTTTTTGTTACTTTTTGTTACTTACATCGGATACTTGTAATTACTCGCTCAACACATACAGCGTATTTTATATTATTTTTATCGCCTTCTGACCAATTTTGTACTGTGTTTATTCGACTTGTATGACTTAATATTGTTGAGCAGATACATTATGATCATGTTTGAATACTATTAATTATTTTTCTTTTTTGTGACACTGATGAGAATCAAAAATTGATGGTTGAAACGTTGCATTTTTCATTAATGATGAATTTATTTTATATGAACAAATATATTTGATTTATTACGCATTAATAACATTGGCTTTTATAAACTTTTTCATTTTCTATGTTCTTTATATTGATGCATTTATCAAGAAGAAAATTTCTTCTTTCGTAGTTTTTCCTAAAGATTGCAAACGGCTAGTAATTCGTGTACTTGATTTTTATATTAACTTTAACAACATATTAATAATAAACAATTAAATAATAATATTAAATATAAACTTCTGCGAGAATAATTTCATATAAAAACAGAAGGTACGTAAACAGTTGGAAGAAATATTCATAAGTCCGACATTTATGAAATGAGCAGCCTGTTCGGAAGTCACTTTGCCTAAAATTCTATTCACGCGTTTCTCGTAATTAATGGATTTTTAAGTGGCCAATTTATCGGTATCGTCAGGTGAGAATCGAAGCTCGCGGTGGCGAAATAGGGAATTGTGCAAGATCATGCAGTAATAATCGATCGAGCGCATCGTTATGAGAGACACTCGACTTTCCGGTTCGTCCCTAGACCTTACAGCTTACTTAGCAAGAGTGGGGCAACGGCGTTTAGTCTCCTGACTAATGAACCTACGGAGTCCGAGCACCCGGCAGATTACCTGAGTTTCATTTAAACTCTCGTGGAAAGGGTCAACCAGAAAACTGAGAAAGATGGATGCCGTAAATTATAGCGTTATTAGATTCAAGTATGATCTACTTGTGTTTTTGAACATGATTTTCATATCGCTAATTTTAAAACATACATGGAAAAATATTGAAGTTTTATTATACACATAAGATAATATAATTATTATAATTGATTTTGTATAACATAAAAAATGTTGTAACTACATTTGTAATTTTCCTTTAATGTGAAAACAAAAATAGTAATATTTTTTTTCATTTGCTATGATCTTCATCTACTGTGATCTATATGTAGAAAAGAAAGCTACCGATAATATTGAGGGCTTTTACGATCTGGTCTTTGACCTCAATCCTTCTCGGAAATTAGATGAATCGAAGCCGATGCCTTGTAATTAATCAAGATCTAATTCTATACATTAAAAAAATTATAGCGCGTGGAAGGTTTATCTATTTCACCATCAAAACGTCAAAGAGACTCAAACTCTTTTCCATTTTTATAAAAGAGATGCGTAATAACAAGAATCGTTCTGTAAATATTGTCTTGCATGAAGCTTTTTTCTCTCATTGTAAAATTTCATTTGACATGGTTGACGCACAGAAACGATTTCAGGAAATATCAAGCCGCGCTTTCTGTAAAACTGATGAGTTTACAAGGAAGTCTCTTCCTTCCGTCGGGCGTCTTGATTGATTGGACAGTAACTAATGAACCGCGGCTAATTGCGCGCAGTAATATTCGCCAGCAAAAACCAGGCAAAGCACACATAGCTGACCCGTGACTTCCCTAAGATCACAGGACTCCCCACGCCGCTTCCTGGCCACGACCTTCCGCCCGACCTTCCCGATGCCTCCCGCTAATTATTTTGGCTACCCTCTCATCGACTCCGTTTCTGTCTCTTCCGACTGAACAATTCTTCTTTGTTCTCTTGGCATATCTTTGGCGCCTGCCGTTCGTCTCGATAAATCTCAATTGTATTCGCGTATCGATTAAAGTTACGTAAAATAGTAAGATGTAATTACGGATTCAATTGATGACGAACATGTCTAGTTATAGTTCATTTACGTTAAATAATAATTGATATAAGCATTCACTATAATATTGTAATATCGTAATGTCGTATAATTTAATAATTCTTAAATTCTCTCTGCCGTAAGTACCTACATGTAATTTGAGACTTTGAAAAACAATCTATCCACTTTTAGTTTATCCTATTAAAATGTCACTTACTTGATATTTACATTTAATACGCAGGTAAGGATAAAATTATTAATAAATTACAGTTATTAATCTGCTTCATATATATCGTATCTGCGTGCAGCAGATTAATAACCGTAATTTATTAATAATTTATCTTTACTCGCGTACTAAAAAGAAATATCAAATAAATGACATTTTAATAGGTATGTAAACTAGAAATTCCGAGATAAAGCCGTTTATATCCCGGCTTCCTAAAACAATATATGGTGATAATATAACTGATGTTGACGGGGATTGTGCAAATTTATTGTGGCAATTATGGGGCGCCATATAACGACGTACACATTTACGGCAATCGACAGGCGAGGAACTTTTATTAGATCAGCAATAAACACCGGCCCCCAGGGTTCTCGAATATAAACGCCGCCGAAATAGGATTTGCCCACTGACTTCTAGAAATCCCTTCTGGCATCAGACTAGAAAGCAAAGGGGCCAATTACGTTGCGAGGGGGATGAGTGCCGTGTCAATTCTGGTTAGAGATGACGGCATTAACTCTCTACCGGACCTTTTTAACCCTACAATTCACCACGACGAATCTTCGCTCTTTCTTCAGAATCATCTCATTCAAGTAGAAAAGAATATACATAAATCATACAATTTCACTTCTCTCTTAGATAAACATTTAAATGTAATGATTTTTCGGTAAACGAGATCAATTTTATTTTATATAAACAATAGGATTTAAAAAAATTTAAATAATTCGTATGTAACAATTATAGAATTTGATATTATTAACATACATTTGTACAGATTAAACCGAAATAAATTCTCTCATTTATTGAGATTTAATTAATAATATTTTTATTTTAAAATGCTTTCTTAATGGAACAAAATTAATCGGCTCCTAGCCGACTAATAAATTTGCAAAAACAAATTGCATGTGTATAATAACTATTTAATTAAAATTTAATTAGAAATAAGAGCATATTCTTCACGATTTAATTTATAAAATGTATTACATGAAGAAAATATATTTTAAAACGACGGTTTTACTAACATGCGCGCGTGGCCTTGTGGTGTTTGTTTTGATATGCTAAGTGCCGTTGTGAAGTACACGAAGGTCGCCGGTGTGTTATCATTCGCCCAGCAAAAGACTCGAGCCTGGCAGGTAGCGACGTGTCACTCCATGTGTCATCGCATTACCTATCGAAACACGATGCATTTCCTATGAGTAATCATTAGCTCACGTGATCAATTGATCTTGTAATTAACAACTGTAAATATATTAGCTATTTATCAAAGCAAGTATTTCGCGCAATTTATTCATTCCACTTATTGATAAAGGACGAGTTATGAATTATTGTTTTATCTATGTAGCGATAATGTGAATTATTTATTTAATGACAGAATCGAATGTATCTCACATTGCGCATTACATTAATTATTTTGTTGTTTTCCTCCTCATCACTTTTTCATCGATAACATGGAGTAACAAAGAATAACTGTGTGTGTAATTTAATATTTATCGATTGCATATAAAATAAATTCGATATTTATATATTGTCTGATTTTATAAAATTCTTCGTTGTTCGAGATGTTTTGTTCGTTACGCTAATTTGCGGTTTGCGGAATCGAATACTTCTAAAGTTTTTTTTGTATATTCATATCTTCTTCTAATATACAATAATAAAACGCACGTTGTGTGTATTGGAAATACCTTGTAAAGTTTCACACAATTATTATTCTGGTAATTAACACGCAATTGTAATTAATGTTTTCACGAGTGCATAAATGCAATGAATCTGAGATATTTTGAAAAAAGGAGAATAATTTGACATCGGAACAATATCGGTATCATATTGATGTATGTGTGTGTGTTTTGCATGTGTTGCTAAAAAAATGTTGTTGTTAAAAATATTTTATTTTATTACAGTCATAAAATCGCATAAGAATTTTTAATCGCATAAAATATTTTTCTTAAAATATTCTTCACTATTTTTCTTTACTTTTTTATCGTACATTGTTTTTTGTGTACCGTTTTTTTTTTTCCGATAAGATATGCTCTCTAAACGATGACGTGTTAACCGTCGGCAAAACGAATACACCGCAATAAGTTGATAATCTTCCTGTAAAGAAAAAAGGTTAGACATTCTTGCGATAATTTTTTACACTAACAACTGTGCAATATTTGCAATATAAATATGAGTCACGCGCAGTCGTTAGGGAAATATAAACAAAGAAGTTACGTTTTAATATTTCTTTTGTGTCTCCCGTCCATTTTCACTTAAATAACCCAAGAAAATGTAATGAAATATATGTTTAAAACCGCCAAGGTAACTTGCTACTTTATTATCAATTAAGAATAGATCGATTTGTTTTAAAAATCAAAGGAAACTTTAAGAGATATTAGACCATAAAAAATATTAGAGCGCAACGAGACGATTAGAGTACGCATTATAATACTTCAGCAAGTTATGGCTCGTAGCCACTTCGCGAACCCCTCGGTTCCACTTGTAACAGTCAATCGAGAAAAAAATCTGAAGTGGGCATCGATGATCTCGCAAAAGTTCGATGACGGTCTTAAACTCTTAGAACCCGTTCGACCTCATCGTGTACCGTACACGTAAGATCGTTCCGATTCTCGCTCTCTCAGGCTCACCGATAGCGTGACAGCCGGCTAGGCAGATGCGTGGCAACGAGTTGACATCGAGCGCTGCGGGCTAGCGTGGCTAGAGCATGCTCTTCGCAGACACGCACCCTGACATTCTGCCGGAGCAGGGGTGCGAATAAAAACAAAGGGAGGGAATCGAGAGGGAGGAGGAGAGAATGGGAAAGGAATGAAAAAGAGAGAGAGAGAGAGAGAGAGAGAGAGAGAGAGAGAGAGAGAGAGAGAGAGAGAGAGAGAGAAGAAGAAGAAGAAGAGAGAGAGAGACGACGACGCGCGCGCGTCTCGTCGTACGACGACGACGACGACGACGACGACGACGACGACGACGACGACAC
>NW_012130081.1:493722-519518 GCF_000143395.1 Atta cephalotes | reverse complement strand
AGAGAGAGAGAGACGAGGGCAAGGGAAAAAAAAATATAAAAAAGGGGAGTCTCGTCGAGACGCGAACGTGCGCGTGCGCTTATGCACGCACAACACGGCACGGTGCAGGCACGCACGCACACTGCCCGCTTCTCTCTTGTTGTCTATACACTGGGCCTGATGCGCGACGACGGCCCTCGTCGTCTACTACGACACATAGAATAGTAATGAGGGACAGAGATACGAGGCGGGTCTTCCCGCCGCCACGGGGGAAACCGAACCGGCCGCGGCGCGGCGATTCGGAGCGTCGTCACGCGAGAACGCGGCCAGCTGACGTTCTCTCTCGCTACTCCCATACGTTTCTCCTTCGCGCTCTCCTCTTCGCTCTACCCAGCCGTCTTTTTCTCGTGCCTGCGCACTCTTTTTCCCGTAATTCTCCAACTCCTTCGTGTACTCGGCTGTTCTCGCTTTTTCCTCCTCGGTTGCTTTTGCACTTTGACGTTCCTCCTTCCGCCCTTCGTTCTAAGTAGCGTTCCACGATGGTCCTATCAGTAAAATGCAATTAGAAAAATTTCCGTTGCAGACAGACAGGACAGAGTTATGACAACTCAATTTTTCGACTTTGTTGCTGTTTAAAGATATGAATAAATCGAGGAGACATTTATGTTGTTATAATTTTAACAAAAACAATTACAGTGAAGTGACAATTGTCACAGCTTTATCGTGAAAGAATTGTAAATCTGTGTTATAAGTATACGATTTTCTATCTTTTAATATTTCTTTTCTCTTCTTCTTTTGCAATGTCCTTTCATATAAGTTTGAATTTTATTTCTCACTCTGTGCGTTATTTTATGCACATAACCCCCTCTTCGGTCTCCTTTCTCTCTCATCATTCATACACCTCGATGGTGATCGTGAGCCACCCCTTTTGCAAGAAACTGGGGAGCTCTTCGTCCAGAGTTTCTCGCTCAATTCCACCCACGTACCCTTCGTGCGAACACTTAAGCTCCTTTTATCAACAGTCCATCACGATCGTTTGAGAACTCCAGGTGTTCGTCGCATACATTCGCAATGGCGTGCGTGCAAGCGAGGCCTTTGTGGAAAGTCGCAGAAATTGCGGGTACTCGTGAGATTCGATTAGGTATAAGAAAGAGAATGAGAAACGCGAGAGAATGAGTTACTCCCCTGCTCTTGGTAGTGATATCAGCTATTTTTGTAATAACGAGTCAACAAACATTTTCTGACTTTTCGACAACTATAAATTATTTTTCATTGAACTAATCGACGCGATTAAAAGCATTTTGTTTAATGTACTAAACTTATGTGTGAAAAAATATGTAATGTTTTAAATTTTTGAATTATCATTCAAATATGAATTTCATTTACTCGCCGATTAGCATATTTATTTTTTGAATTAATAGTTATACAATAAATTATAGTTGTATATAATTATACAAAAATTGCTTTTATATATATAAAATATTTTTTATTTATATTTATATTTACTTCTGCAAGTAAAATAGTTTGATATTACATAATTTTTTGTATAATAAAATATTTTATACTTGAATACACTCACTTTTTTTCTTTCGTTCTATTTTTCTTATTATATTTTTTTCATCATATAATTTAGGGGATGTATTTTTTCAAAGAGTTACTAAAAAAGAAAAATTTTCTTTTACTATCATTGTAAATACAAGAAAGATGCGCCGCCTGAGAATGTCGCGCAATCGCACCGCGAGATTGCACGCGATTCTGGCGTTTTTTGCTCCTAGCATTCACAACCCTTCTGTTATATTTTTCACGCGTGCAAATTGCTGTCTTCTTCATTTCAAAACTTCACCCTTTTTACGCGGCTCACTGCCCTCGAACGATTATACCTTCAAGTCCCGTTGGAGTTGTAGAATTTCCTTTTCTCATGATTGCTGTCGTGTGAAAAAAAAAGGATATACCTATCTACAATACGATGAAAAAAGTCCTTTCCGTTTCACACCTTAGCGAATAGGAAAAGTCAACTATTTCTGCGTAAGCCATTATCTTTGGAATAAAGTATAATAACTATAACAAGTATTAACGTATTTTTCTTTATAACGCCGCGTTATTGATAAATTTCTAATTTCTCTTAATATATATTCAACATTTTAATTCAGCCGTTATTTTAAGGCTTATTATAATAATTAAAGCGCACTTGATCTTATGACAAATGAAACACTTCGTATATGTTTTATTCATTATAATTTAATGACAAACCGCTTACTAATACAAGTAAATATGTAATGGACGTTACATATATATTTTATCATTAACTATATAAAAGCTTGTCGCTACCATTATTTGTCAGAATAATTATGATATACATATTTGTAGTAAAAATACGTGCATGAATAATTGCTCTGCGTATACAGTATTGCGACAAATATTAATATTAGAGAACAAACAGAACAAACTTTTCAAACATTAAAGTTGGATTAAAATCGAAAAGATCGAATACATCCGTCGGTGTTACACAGTCTCTCATTGAAAAGGATCAGTGGAACTCGCTACACCCTTCGCATCTTCCACGTCTTCCTCTTCTTTCTGGTATATCGCGGCGTTCTTTTGTTTCGGACATTCATTCACGCAAGGGCAATCACCTTGAAAGTCAGTTTTCTTTCTCGTCTCTACGTCAAGAAAAAAGATATACGACATACGGAAATAGATAATAAGAGGATGAACTAGGGAAAACGGGTCGTACTTAATTGCAGGGTGAGATTGTACGAGTAGTAGAGGCCTGGTCGGACGACACTTCGGACGCCTGTTTCTGACCGATTTCAGGATGCTCCGAGTTGTCAAAAATTAGCTACCTGGCGCTTTTGAGAAATTAAAGTGTCGACTATTCTCTCTCATTGAGATGACAAGAATCGTTTCTTTTATTGGTATAAGAGAATTTTTAACTATATGATTTTTATTACAACTCATTTATATCTCAAATGCAGAAATTATTTTTTTAATTGAGCAAATAATTTTCATATTTTCATTTTAATTATTTATATTCAATTTAATGTTGTTAATTTATTATGTGAAAAGAATGTTAAAGAATTCTTGACTGTCATAATTTAATGCTTTTTTATATAATATTTACGCCGCTGTATATCTGCTTTCAACCTTAAATATAGCTTGTTATTGCGTACTTATTTACATCTTCAATTTGAATTATGTTTAACAGCGTCTCGTCGTTTTTCAACTTATCATGTCGCTGTAATAATTTATTTTATATTAATATTAATATTTATATATTTATATATTATTTAATATTAATATTTGTTTATGTAACTTTTTATGAATATTTTAATACTGATAAAGATTGTGTCGAAACGTATACAATATTGTTACCATCTTTGTTGATAAAAATTATTACATTAATTTTAAGATTATTAAGTTAATTGATATCCTAAATTTGTTCATTATTGATCTTGTTCTTATTACTTTGCGCATTAATAGGCACAATTAATTTATAAAATATTTTAAGTAAATAAATGGAATTACTTACAATTAGTTTAATATCTCTATATGTATATATATTAGTCAAAAAAACTTACTTAATATTCTTTCCATAATGAACTAAAATATTAGGTATATAAATAAGTTCCTGCTGTCAACTTTAAACGATGCTAACAATGGTATATTTATATTTCCGCTCAATTATATTTCCATTATTGTAATGTTGCTTAATATACATTTCGAAAGCTATAACAATTAGCATTTAGACGATTAACTACACTTAGCTACACTTTTAGTTTAACTGAAAACGACGCTGGAAAGCTATATATTCATTATTGCGTGTTATTTTCATCGCTTTAAAACCATTAAAGCAACCAAAATAATTTTGTGAGACTTACAGGAACAATATTATGTCAGAAAGAACATATCATGATGGTCTAAAAGATTTAAAAGTGGTAAGTTCGATGTGAATGATAAATATTTTGTGAGATATATTCTTTTATTGCGACATCCGAATGCTGCCTAAAAAATGGCAGAAAGTAATAAATTCGAAAGGCAAATACTTTGATTGAAATGTTTGTATCGTTTCTTTTACTAATATATATTTTTTTAACAAAAAGAAATCGAGAGGATTTATTTATATCTCTAGTAACAATATAAGATTTAAATAATTCTTAAAGTGTAATTAAGTCATTTTGTTTAGAAAAATAATTACAGCTAATTAAGAAAAATTTAAGTTAAGATTAAATCGTCACGCATGAATTCCGTTATCAATAATATTAAAGGTTTTTGACGTGCGCAAGTTTCAGCATTTATAATTTTATCATTATTCAGTATCTTATTCCGAATCCTCTCTGGTATACGATAATCAATTCCGCCACAATGGCGGGCAATTCGACTTCTCCAGGGCATCCCTCGCACCACGTCGCTAGTAGCCCCATTCATCCGTTCTGAAGGAGCCGCGTCCTCGCCCTCTCGTTTTTCTCGTCGTGGCTCTCTTCGTTCTCCCCTTCGCACGTCTACCTCCTCCCCCTCAGTGTCTTTTTCTTCCTCCTCAGGGGCACTCGTGAAAGTCTCTTTGTTCGAACGACGGCTCGTCCTCGTTCGCCTCGTAAGTCGCCGACTCCTCGAAGGCTTTTGACTCTCGTGAGTACCGATCGAACGACTCACCGTGAGACTCACGATTCCGCTGCCTCTCCCGCCTTTCTAGCGTCGCGTTTCGAGCCGCTGCTGCGTGATGCACTTTTCTCAGGATGTACGATTTTTAAGATAACTGGTATCAAGTTTCATGTTCATCTTTTCTTTGCCGTAAAAGAATATTATATTTGTATACAAATTATATAATTATTTACTAAAAAGAAATATCTAAAAAGTGATCTTATAAAATTGTCAAAAATTATTCTGCGAATAGTAAAACTTAATTCCAAAAATAGATTTGTATATTGTTAATGTCTTTATCTTTCAACTTTGTTGATATCGGTAATATCTTCCAAGACGCATGTAATGTGAATCCCCTTAAATCGGTTTTTTAGAAGACATTAATAACGATCGATTGATGCGATTTCTCTGATGCAATGCCTTCTTAGTTCACTACATTTTCTTGAATGACGGTATATATAGTCTATCTAAAAGAAATACTTCTCACTTGGTTCTCTCAGAGATGTTCTACATTTCCTTCGACTACCGTATCATTAAATTCAATATCACTGGCTCCTTAACGAGGAGTACATTTCTGCGATCTTATGCACCTGATCTATAATTTCGAGCCCGCATAAACGGATATGCGTGTACTCATGTACAGGGTGTTTCGAAAACGCGTGCGATGCTCGGTAAATCATCGATGCTCGGCGATATCAGATTAATAGGATCGATTCCGCGACGACCGTTAAAGTGAGTTTCTAGTGAAGCGGAGCAGAGAGGCGCGGTAGATTTCGTGGTCCGTGCTAAAAATAGTGAATGTTTTCGGACGTTAGAGCGGACGATAATACCGTGCAGAACGCGGTCAAACACAATGTTTGCGGGAGACGCCCACCTATACTCGCTCCAGCTTTTACTGCCGAGCAGTAAAGTACGAAAATTATGATCCGAGCTTGTCACTGCTCCGGGCATCGAGAAACTCTCGAAGACTTGCTACTCTCTCGCACTTTTTTCGTCTTTCCTTCTTCACTGTTTTTTCCATGCCTCTCGCACGGCGTAGATACGCAACCTTAAGCGTCGACCGCGTAGATATTACGCGCCGTTGTTAGGCGCACGTGATGGAAAATGTATGATGCATGCGAGCAAAACGCAATGCGATTCAATCGTGCATAAAAAGATTAAATTGTACAACGCCCGGTAATGGACGAAGCAGTGAGAATAATATTCGCAGAATGTGTACGTTATCGGTATAGCATTCTTTTAGTCGTGAAATATAAGAATGTAGCTTAAGTATGTAAACTTACTCTATTTGAGATTCTATTTTTAATTTTAAAAATATATATTTTAATGGATATCATTTTAATAATAAGACACGAGAGAAACAAATCTAGAATGAATGTAATAAAAATGATAAAGTATCGAGCGTCAATAATATGGAAGAAAGCTTTGTGTGGGTTTTGTGTGTCATGTGCTTTATGTGTGCGTGTGTGTGTATGAGAGAGACTCTTTCTAAATATTATATCTTACCTCTCACGTTCGGGATACACAGTATTTAAGCATGACAAGTATTCAAGCTCTGTCATTAACTGACATATAGGAGGAAAAAGGAAAGGAAACAACCGAAGTGCGGTAAGCGGTGCATCGATCGACGGTCACGGAATCTGCGAAACTACGAGCGAGCGGGAGAAAGTTCTCGCGGGATGCATGCGCAATTACAGCGAGTGATAAAAGTGCCACTTAGCACTATAATCTGCGAGTATTTTTACGTCCTTTTGATTTGACAGAAAAACGACGGAGCAACGAGAAATCAAAATGCCACTTTGCGCCGCAATTTGTCCATGCGTTTCCACATCGCGCTGGCATTACCCCTTTTTTTCCCGTGCATAAAACTACTCGAATTACGAGCTCTTCTCGCGAGAAACAGTTTCTTATTTTTAACGCCACGTCGTGTGAAACATTATGAATTCGAGACTGCAAGACTGAATATCTATTCGATTTATTTTTTAGGTTATCATTTTTACATATCATCAGAAATTTTTTATATGTTCTGTGTTTTTTTTAAAACGAAAATTTTATTTTACTTTCAATAAAAAATTTACTTTTTTTACTTTAGTTTTTCTCGCGTTAAATAAGCTATTTTCTGAATTGTATTGTGCATTACATAATCGTACATAACATCCTATGTAGATGAAAAAAATATAGAAGAATTAACTTAACTTTCGTTTAAATTTCATTTCATCAAAGGACTAAACGCTTCATTAAAGGACTTTTAAAACGCACAGTTTCGGCGGCAAACCATCCGCTTTAGGAAGTATCCCTCGAAGAGGAGAGAACAACATCGGGTACCGCCGAAGCTACGCGGTCCTCTTGTCGTCTAATTGAATGGCATTTTATTTAGCACAGTTCCCCGCACTCTGGATAGCCGCTATTTACCTCAATTACGTAATTCACCGTACACAACCGGCCGCGCAGCTATCCACTATAGGCATCGCATCGCATGGTGATGGCGCAGCCGATGGTAGTAGTGGTAGTGTTGATGGTGGTGGTAGTCGACTGATGACACGTGTTTGCGCTACCGCCGCCATGCAATTAGCCCCCAATGTAATTTCGCGCCATAAGAGCGTGCCATGCTCTTTGGCCTAGTGCCGTTCCCGTGGGCGCATCGGTACACCGGTATTATGAAGAGGGAAGTGATTTCGTTTGGGACACGTAAGGAAATTTGAGCCTCGTGCCGTCTTCGTATTTTGTATTCGACGCGTTTTTGTATATTGATCAGATTAATTCGTCATTAACATCAATTTCCATCGTCAATATCCGTTTTGCATATCGTTTTTAAAATTAACATTACTTCTAAAGTACAATAATTCTTAATAGTTTGCTGTAGAAATTTCTCTCCTGTATATTTACATCTAATTTCCAAAAAGCTTTTAATCCAATTCATAGAAAAGTGTGAAGCGTCTTTATTCACAATAAATTCACGCATGTTTGGAGAAAAAAAAATATTAACATTTATATATTTTTATTTCTTATATGTTAAATATGTTATTTTATATATGAAATATAACTGATACATTTTACGTCAATATAGAATTGTAATGGAATGCAAAAACTAGGTACTTTAAAGTTATATTATTTATATTAATACTTTAAATATATTTAAAATGTCATTACGAACATAAAATAGAATTCCGCTTAAATTTTTTATATTACTGAAATTTTTAAATAAACATATATAAACATTTCTTAAAATATATTCAC
This sequence comes from Atta cephalotes, assembly GCF_000143395.1. Classification (NCBI taxonomy): domain Eukaryota; kingdom Metazoa; phylum Arthropoda; class Insecta; order Hymenoptera; family Formicidae; genus Atta; species Atta cephalotes. The sequence goes on along the minus strand of NW_012130081.1, from coordinate 511,664 downwards.
ATTTTCTTCGACATTTATATAGTTACTTATTATCAATAAAATTTTGTAATTAAATTCTTCAATATATCTGAAATAAGTCCTCGCATAATTGAAACATCGTCTGTATGTCAGTGAAACGTGACGCAATGTTAATAGATGATATATAATTTAGCAACTAATACTATTGTAAAGGATAACCGCGCTCAAGACAGTAATTGTGCTTGCTCTGTCTGATTAAGCATAATTATAATCTAGAAAGAAATGTCTCTAGGTCACTATGCTATGACGATCAATTCCTGTTTAAACCGCATTTCGCGTCGTGTAGGTATATTTTTAAGATATGACTGAAATTTTTAATAAATTTATTTTTGTATATTATCAATAAACTAATAAATGAATTAATATTTTATATTTATTTACTTAAATTAGCGCTTAAATTAATAAATAATTATCGCTATTCCTGTACATGTTTAAAATTTTTAAATTTAAATTAATAATATCGAGATAATATAATTGATGTGATGAACGTATATCTAATCATCATAGATTTCATGTTTAACAATCATATATAATCAATCATATATAAATAAAATCATATATAAATCAAACAATCATATATAAATAAAATCAAAAGCACAATTAATATTGAAAAAAAAATGTTTTAAGTCACTTAACGAAGTATATCAGATTATGCAGAAAATGTTTTACTCGCTCGTTTATCATCAGTCATCCGTGAGAAAAGAGCTCAGCCAGGCGGCACATAATAAAAGTTATTAATTTTAATTACAAATGTAAAGAATCAATGAAATCATATCTAATCGCAATTTATATTAAGTTAATTACACTAATGAGTTACATATAACATGGAGATCATGATTAATAAATGTGTGTAAGTACATACAATTAGATTATCCATGAATCTAATCTATCTCTACGAGAGTTTCACGACGCATTTGTAAATATCGGAAAAAAGATTTGCTTTATTAGTTTGTATGATCGTCTTATTTTTTATTCTTCATGCTGAAATTTTTTATATCATTGCTATTGTCGCTTACATATATTGTTTGATACAATTAGATTAATTAAATGCAAAACAAATAACCTTTATGTACACACACAACTATTATAATTATTTAAACTGTTTTTATAAAATTCTCATAATGACATTATATTATACTAATGTACTTAATAGTATTATACTTATAATTTCAGATATAACAACAATAGCGATTTGATCGAATACAATTTATACATCATCGTATAAATAAAAAGGATAAATAATTGTTTAAATAGCATTGATGCAACACATTGATGCAAAGACCATCTTTTGAGATTTAATCGGCGAGAATTATTGTCAAATTTATTGGCACTTTATTATCGCCAACCTCATCATTGATGCAATCACGATGGTGTATATACTTTGAAGCAACAAGAAAAGGGAAAAAATATCGCGCCTTTTCTATATACTCCATCTTTTACCAAAAGTAGACGCCCTTCGTATTGAATTAATGGGCGGAGCGAAGGACATCCTTTGCTGCTAAAGTGTCGTTGCCAATAATGTTTATGCGATCAGCTGAAAAACTATAATCTGGATTGGAATGCACTACATTTCAATGATTAATCTAGACGAATCAAAGGAAAATCTATCTTAATAAAGATCACAATCTATAAAGAAAGATTTAATACATATTTCGAAATCTTAATACATATTCCTTTGAATAATATTAAGTAAATATTTACTTACAGTAGGTAAATATTCACCCAATGTAAAATAAAAGTTAAATCAAATTAATGGTTCTTATATCAAATAAATATATGTTTACATTTAGTAAATATTTATTTAGAACTATTCAGACAAATGTTTATTAAAATTTACTATCATTTTTTCATTAAAAAGTAATGACTAATTACTTTTTTTTATTTTTAATAGTAAAAACACCATATATATCGTGCAATGCTTGTAATACTTAAAATAAGTAATTAATTACTATCTTTTAATAATAAATTGGCTAGTAATAAAGTGGATTTCTACAAGGGTTAAACATTGAAAATTTTCTATGAAAATCATTGATACGCATAGTAATTATTTAAAAATTTATCGATCTCAAATTTAGTACATTGTGGATATTTATATTTATAAGTATTTACATATCATTTACGCTCATACGTATTTTGGTGAGCGATAGATATTTGAGTTAAAAGTAGAAACAAGATACAAAATGATTGAAAAATAAAAGGATCAAGAGATGAATAAAAATAAAAAGTACGCTTACATATGTTTTAATAAATGTAAACTAGCGAAAGTTAAAATTTATTTTTTATTTAAAGCATTTAATTTAAAAAAGGGATTCTTAAATTGATATGTTAGCACTAATGATTATCCTTCACAATATATAAAAAAGGCATACAACTATGTATAAGTTTCATGAAATCAGAAATCTGAAGAATCGGCAAATTTTTTTGAAGAAAAAATATTTTTCTCAAGAAAAATAATTTTAAGTGATAGTACGTGAAAACAAAATAAATTTTTGCATTGCAACGGATGTATAATAAAGTAGCACAGCGAAAAATAGAATATCAAAAAGTCAGTGGCCTCATACTCATTACTGAAAATCTCATTGACCTTGATTTTTCCTTCAGAATTTATTGATTTTGCCTCGTTGAAGCTAAGATACTTAGACATCTATTATCAAAAGCGAAATTTAAAAAATAATTATGATATAAATTTGAACCGATAAGAATAAATGTAATAATTAAATAAGAGAGAAATTTCATATTCATTCGAAAATAGAATCTTAATGTTTGAATATTTTTATGTGAATTTACATACATATTTAATTCTGAATTTATATACATTTCATATCTGAGGAATTTAAAAAATTATTTTTGAAAAATTGGCGAGAGAAAGAGAGAGAGAGAGAGAGAGAGAGAGAGAGAGAGAGAGAGAGAGAAAGGGAATTGGACAGATCAATAATAAAATTATAAAGTAGCTTGCTATTTGCACGTTGCTACTTATTTAATAAACACAATTTTTCTATTGCTGAAAATAGATGCAATTATGAACAAAATTTTTACAAAAATAGAAACTAATAGATTCTTTTTGCTCGTATTCAAGACTATCAGTTTTAGAAAAGTATCACGAACATACGTTCATCTAAATTCAACTGAACAATCGAAAAGTACTCAACAATTGGAATGTCACTCATCTCTCACCTTCTATCACAGTGACTCTGATAGTGCGATTTAGTCAGTGAATCAAGCAAGTTAAAAAGAATAAACAGACGCAATTCTGTGACGCGTAATTCGCGTCTGATGTTTCTAGTTTCTTCCTCGAGTATATCTCCGACGATATCAGTTAGACCTAATACGCGCGACGAACGAACGGACTTCCCCAGATATACAAAACACCTTCGCGTTGTCGGTCGCCTCGAGGGCGTCCGGGTGTACATGGGCGTGGTTATTCTCCAAGCAACTCCCATTTGGACACCATAATGGCCTCCGCAAAGCCAATCGTCGTCGCGGATTTCATATACAATTGGTGGGGAGTAAGATGACGTGCCAATCGTAAACGTAGCTGTCGCTCGTTGTAGGCGTGGCCTTGAGTAGCGCCACCGCGGCGACTTTCAGAAACGGTGAACCGGGCTCCGGGGAGAGGCTCCGGCTTCATTATGTATCATTATACCGGTCCGCGCCGCGCGGTGTGCACTGCAGTTACTGGAACCAGGCGCGCGTGTGTGCTTTTCTCTCTTCTTCTACGCCCTGGTCTCTCGTCGTCGTCTTCTTCTTCCCTTACCTTACCTTCTTCTTCGTCCAGCCGGTACGGAACCCGTGTATACGTCGAGCCGTGCACGATACGTCTCGTCGGCCAAGTAATCGTGGCACGACGCGTGTAAAAACCATATCGTCGCCGAGGAAGTGCGCGAGCGCGCGCTCGGTGTCGCGTTTGTATACGGCGGTGCAATTAAATTGGCGACAAACGCGAGTGTCGGGATACACGCAACTGCGATAGATTTTCGGCTCCGTGCGGAACGAAGCCGAATCGGAGAGAATCGCAATCTCATTCTCGTGCTTGCCATCCACCGCGCGGATGATCGCGGACCTTGACGCGGTGACGTTTCGTAACGCCGTTCGTTCGGCGGAGTCGAGACTGTGTTGAAAAGTGATCGAGTGAGACGTTTTCTTCGACTGGTGTAAACGTTTGTAACGTGAGTGAAAAAGACGGATATGCCGACAGTCTGGTCACGCCGTCGCGGCGCGTCTCTGTTTGAAAGCCGAGCGACGACGAGCTGACGCACGGCAGCAACCGAACAATAACATCGACGCCATCGACGGACTCTTTGGTCCGACACAGTGTTTCCGCGAGGACTACGCGTGTGAAGTGGACGGTGTGACAAATGGTGTCCGAACTGATAAACAAAAGCATCCAAAACGTGAGCCCGACGGATAGTAGATAAGGATACGTGTAACAGAGGCCACCTTGAAACAGCCAAAAGTGTGAATCCTGCAGTGCGAGTCCCTTAGGAAAACAAAGGAGAAGTCCGTGATAGTGCAACTTGAGGAAAGTATCGAGCGATCACTCAAGTGACACTCCCGTCTTCAGCTCCGCAGTGTAAATTCTAGAAACTGAGCTGGAATTCGAAAACGCTCAACCGCGCCGGATAGAGGTTAACTCTCGCGATCAGATGACGACCTTCCGCGCTCGTTCCGACACTCGGTCGAGATAAATTGTACGGGGCACACGCGCGGTGTGTGCTCGTCCGTATAGAGAAGTCCCAAAATTCGGGCCCCGTACGGAGGAGGATACGCGACGGTCGCGGCGGCGACGACGTCGTCGGCGAGTTCGACGGCGGCGAGGACCGTGGGCTGTGGCGGCGGCATCGACGTTGTGTTTAAGGTGGAGCGTCCGGGCAGCACGACGACGCTCAATTTCACGGATCTGGGGAGCCCATTCGGGGCGGGCGACCCCTGTCCGTCGAGTACCCCGACCCCGAACAGCATGTCGGGCGGCGGTGGACCGACCGGTGGCGGCGGTGGTGGAGGCGGCGGTGGCGGTGGTGCCGCCGGTACCGGAGGCGCCGGCTCCGACATGGAGCAGCATCTTCATCATGCCGGCCTTGGCTCGGTGACGCCCGGTCCACCCGGCGGTAACGGCGGAGACAGCACGACCTCCAGCACCCCGGTCTCCCAGAGTGGCAAATCCGCCTTCATCGAACTCCAGCACAACAACCTCTACAATCCGGCGACTCTACGGAGCGGTTACCCAGGTGGACATAACGTACCTGGCGCGCATCAGTTTTCGCATCAGGTCGGCTCGCTGGCGGCGCATCAAGGCTCCGGGCCCGGCAGCGGGAATCAGCAGCACGCGGACGCGGGCTTTCCCAGTCCCAGATCGCTCGCCGGATATCCGTTCGCGCCCATGCACCAGCACAACGCCTACGGATATCACATTGGAACGTACCCCCAGTGCCCCTCGCCGCCCAAGGACGGTGAGTACCCCAACTGTATGTATTCGCAGCCTTTTTTATTCCTACTCTTAGATTACGTATATCTAGTTAACGTTAATCGGTGAAATCTCCGTTTCTTGCGACTCGGATCAGTGTCTTGTGCCGACGGTGGAATATCGCGAAAAAAATATGATAATGTAATTTGGTGCTCGTCAGTGTGAATATCGTCGGAGTGATGTTTGCGCGAAGTGATGTTAGTGCAAAGTGAAACGGAGATATTCATCGATAGGGCTCAAGGTGAAAATGCATCAACGATTTATGGCGTTGCCAAATTAGTGATGTATATTAAAATCTCGCGAAAAACGTTATATTGATTCTCAGCAGAAAAGAGCTTTGCTATTGTTGTAAAGTTCTTTGATGTAATTGATTTATATTCTATAAAACTTTTGGAGTGAACCTCACTCTTAAAGATTGAAAATTGAATCAGACTCTTTCTCAAGACTAGCTCAATTTTCACTCTTTAGAGTGAGATTCCGCTTCAGAAAGAATTCAGAGAGTACATTTACATTCAAGAACTAAGGGCAACAATCAATGGTTATACATTCAGCAGAGAAAGCAGCTTTGCAATTGTTGTAAAATTCTTCAGTATGATTGTTTTATATATTTAAATCTAATAAGAAGAAGGGTAAGAGCAATCATATTAAAGAATTTTATAACAGTTATAGAGTTGCTTTCTCTGCTAAATACAGCCAATTGTATTAAAGAATTTTACAACAGTTGCAAAGTTGCTTTTTCTACTGAACGCAGCCATTGGTCGCGCTTGGTAGAAGTCAGTGCTTAATAAGCGCGTTTTGCATCAATTGGATTATTCTTTTACAGGGTTGATCACAAAATTAGAAATCACAGAATTCTTGATTAAAAAATTAATTTATGTTACATCTACGTAGTTATGGAATAGCAATTTAACAATTAACAATGCAAGCAGTGTCAGCAAATTAATAATAATTTACATTACTAAATTGATCTCTCAACAAAATATTTAACATATATTTCCAAATCAGGATAAAAAAAATTTGAATATTATTGAAAGTGAGGGAAAATCAAATTTTGTCAAGAATTTAGAATGAGGAATTTGTGACACAACTCTATTTTAGATCTGAAAGAACAGTCTTATCTCAGCAAAGAAAACTTTCAACAATTGCAAAATAAACGTTCTATTGAAGATGACATTTGTTTGTAACTTAGGAATAAATAAACTAGCATGAATCAGAAATTATGTCATATTTTGTGTCGAGAATATTAATGACTCGAAATAGAAAAGCTCTGAAAGTTAGCTCGAATATTCATCTTGAGCCCTGCATTTTAGATAGTAAATAAATAAATAAATATAGAGATATTATCTTTCGAAGTCATCCATCATCGGTGCCCTAATACGTGGACGACTTTGAGTTTCGAAGGCGAGAGTATTGTGCCAGCGTTATAACATTTGTCAAAAATGATACGGTCATCTTGACGCGAAGTAGAATAAGACGACGACAGACGTTTCCGGTGGGTCACCTGTATTTCGCGTCGTGGCGAGCGCTTTATTACTATGACTTTTTTATACGGCCGTAGGACTTTATTGCCGGTTGGCGAATGTCTTCATCACGCGCAAATAAATTTCCATGCAAAAATAAATGTGGTACGCTTATATAAATGTGATATGCGACGCAAACTACACAATCAGATAGCTGTTCCACTGTTGTAGAAAAAAAAGAAAACAGTCAACGTTTACTGCGATTCGTCCACTCGATTCCTATTTACGGTTCCTATTGTTACAGACTTTTGAATCAATCACTCACACCCTTATCTTCCGTGACATGACTTTTTCTAAAAAGAAAATTTACAGTACGAAGCGTTATAAATTTTTTTATATAGGTGATCTCTGTTTCCATTGTGAAAGTATGAGATCTTTAAAAGAGACTTTAAAAAGAAAATTTAAAAAATGAGGCGTGCGAAAATCTAAAAGATACAAATAAATATGCTTATAGCTTTCTCTTCCCTGTGTCTAAACGTATCCCAAGAATCTAGAGTAGCAGGTAGCAGCCAATCGACATTATACCTATTCTACGGCACACAATGCCATGAAACGAAATAAGATATATGACTAGGATGACTTCCACCAAAAAAGACCATAAAAAGTCTCGCGAATCGCCTAACGAACGAGACAAAAAGGTTCGGGATCAAACGGGAGCAGTTGCAACTTTTTCTTCAGGAACTCTTTTTGCTCGTACAAATTTTCTTTTCAATCACCTTCTTCTCTCGTGTTTTTACCTTCCTTCAGAATCGCATTAGCACGATGTAATCGCGACTTTTATTTTACGCGCGAAATCACGAGTCAGCTAATTACGATCATTATCGGATTCGCCTCTTCGTCGTAGATCGCGGAATCGCTCAAGGCACTATACGATTTTACGATAACTAACTTTAAAATGTCTTTTTAAACTTGTTATCATTGGATTTTGAAAAAGCTAGTTAGTTTTTGCTATCTTAGGATACTAATTAAGATTTATACGCATAAAATAAAGAAAATATAGCAAAAGAGTCGTATTATGAAACAATAAATGCATATTTAACTTAAATTGTTTCCATTGATGATAGGTTGTCTTGTTATCTCATGGAAATTTCTATTTTATTTGTCTGTTTGAATATATTGTATCTGGCGCAGCTCTCTCTCTCTCTCTCTCTCTCTCTCTTTCTCTCATAATCTAAACATAATATGACTATATACACATCCGCATCGCGAAATCGCGTGCTCAAGATAACTTGTTTTACCGAAGGAAGTCCGCATGCTACGAGGCTCCATGCTTGGTCGATCGCATTTTCAAATATATATAGTCTGGAGTGCTGACTGGAAATATTCTGAAGTCGTGGCAACATTCGGCGGATAATTTATCGCGGCCAACATACGCGCGATGTGTGGAGCAACGAGGAAACCCCCGTTGGCGCGCTTAAGCAAACGTTCGCCGAAGGTAACGTATAACCAAATAGCGGCGACAGTTCGCTACCCTCCCATCCGAGGCTCATGAATTCGTAATGACTGCCGTGTGTCCACCATTGCGGCATGTGGCAACCTCTCGAGAAAGTCCGGCGTTTCTACATATAATCTACTAGCGGGATGACCCTCGCTCCGGCGTGCGGGCAATTTTCGTGGCGCCTTTCTTGAAATTACCGGTGATCTCCCGACGAAAGCCGCGAAAGGGTTCGCGATGCGGTAGGCAAACTTTTCCGCCAACGGAAGGAATCAGCGTGTCATCGGGCGCGATGCAATTTTTGTTTTACGACTAGCGAGCGAGCGAGCGAAGAAGCGATCGGTCGTCAGGGGGTTGAATTCTCATGCACGGAGGGTTGCGCGGAAACTTGCATTTCGCCCTTAAATTGCCGATAATTCCTCCCTCCCTTCCTCTCACAAAACGTATCACTTTTCATAAATCGCATAGCAGCAAAATGCATATCCTCGATTTGCTTCGCGAGCTGCATCGTAAAAACTTCTCTATCGAAGGGTTGACATAACTTTGGTATTTTTGCGAAAAAGTTTTCTCGGAGTTTTCTGATAGAGACGACAGTCTCTTACGTTATCGTCGCGATATATCTCAGAAATACGTCAGAAATACTCAACTTTTACTAAGGTATTGTGCAGAGGCAAGTATACATTAGCCTCTAGAGACTCTCTCTAATCAGAGTCTGGATACGAATCCGTTTTGTATGCGGGATCTCTAATTTTTAGCAAAACCACGCGAAAGAACATACATTTACTATTTTTTCTCTTCCTGTTCTACTTTTGTCTTATCTTTTTCTTTCTCTGTTTCTCTAATTTAAAAGCGCATTTTATCATGATTTGTATTTAACAATAGTATTGCCTGATGGCTTCTTATTTATTCCAAATTTTTATCTTGATTATGATATACTGATTATTATGCTTTATCTCTTAATTAGCTTGTATTTAGCAGGAGAGGTCCTTAACTAGTTTTTCATTTCTTGAATATCTCAATTTGTCTTTTTGAGATTTTCATATTCGTTTGTTGTATATTACTTTTCTTTTCTAATCTTATTATTTTATACTTTAAATACTCTTTTTGTGGTTATAGTTTTTTAATTCTTTTAATGTATTAATTTATATACTTATAATGTATTAATGGCAAACATTGAAGGGAGTGTATTCCAGAGTATCAAATAAAATGGCGATTCAATCACTCAATCTCTCTCTCACTCTCTCTTTCTCTCTCTCTCTCTCTCTTTCATACATAATGGCTTAACATGATGGACCAATCAAGAGTGATTGTTTTGTGTCTTGACTCTGATTAGAAGAGCTTTAATTTAAACAAACGAATGCGTGATGTAAAAGTCGATATCATAAAGATTACGGCACTTACAATTAGTTCATTCAGTCGATTAGTTGAAGGAAAATATGAAGTTACAATAATGATCCGTCTAATAGCTAACGAGCACGTCATATGTTTATATATTTCGCTCAGAACAATTCCGTCATTTATCTTGGTGTTTTAACGAGGCGCATAGCTATTTGTGATTATTTCAGAATGATTTTGATTGTGCGATTAAATTAACAGTGACACGATAATTGCAAGATATATGTACAATACATATTGCAATATTGTAATAAATTTGCATTTTTTTATGCTCAATTGATTTAGAGCGACGCTTATTCTTAAAATCATAATTTAACTGTATTTATATAATTGAATTGAAAAATAATTATGTGAATATATTAAAACTTGTTTAAGTTAAAGTAGTTTTTAATAACATTATTTAGCACCATTAAATAATAATTTATAAGAGGAAAAAATTAATAAAACATTAATTTTAAATATCAATAGATATTATTTATATTTCTTGTAGAAACAAACAAATAAGGCGGATAATATATAACCTCAAGATAGTCAGAGTTCAATAAACTGCCACACATTGCGCAAGTGTTTAGCTAATAAAATATTATCATTATACCTTTCACGCGCGCGGTGAATAAACTGTAGTAGAGAATGCACTTCATAAAAGTGATTTATAACAAAATCGTCCGCACTTACTCGACGCTCGCAAGATCGATCTCTTGATCGTTGCATCGTCACGCATGAAATAAGCTTACATAAAATCCATGAGTGGTACATTAATAAGTGAATGGTATCGGTTGAAGAATTATTAGAAATGTCGAAAATTTCTCGACGAAATTTTTCATCACGCACACGATGCTTTTGATACAAACACTCTTAAGTATTTCGCTTGCTCACAATCAACGCGTAAATTTGCGATTGTAACATCAGCGCAATTACAAACGTTTCCTCGCAAGTCAGCTTGTAGGTAGAGTCGTGCTTCGGCGGCGACGCCGCGATTATCGCGGTTGTTCGCGTTAAATGTTTTTAGACAGCAATTCGACCAACGCTAATGAAGTTGTCTGTGGGATTATACGAGTATCAGTGAGGAACTGCAAGAACGTAAAGGGAGGGTTGTCCACGCATACATCACTTGAGATCCACGTACACTCCAAGTACACTCGGCGCCTTTGCGCACCTTCGAGCAATCTTATCGTCGCGTCGCGACAAATGAACCGGCCATTAACCGACTTGTCCGCGCGTCCGCGTCACGCCCGTTGTCCTTCTTCCCTTCGAATGAAGCTGAAACGTGGCTAAAGCTGGAATCCAATTAGCGGGAGCTCTTGACTCTTCTCGTATCAAACGGAGACCCCGGTATCTCGCATCAGTCACCTGACATCCGACCGCCGCGCTGCCCGACTTAATCCGGAACGGTCGAAAGACAATGCGTGTTCCAGCTCTGAGTGATGGATTAGGTATTAAATGGTTGTTTTCACAAGAATTAGGTGGATATACTGACCTGAAGAGCACGCCGACCTGGCCTTTTTCAAAACCTTGTCGATCCACGCTTAGTTGAATTGCTTAAATTTGTACGGAAATCATATTTTTTTAGAAATACTCTCCTAAAAATATTTTTGTAATTTCCAGAGTCGAATTTTTGAAGTAATAAAAAGAAATTTAAAGTAATAATGACAAGTGTCAAGAACAGGACAAATTTAATAGAAACATATATTCAAGAATTTGAACAAGATTTCATATAAATTAATCCTACAGATACTCGAATAATGTTATTGTCAAAATATAAAACATGTAATAGACAAGCTTATTAAAATATTAGTAATATCAATTTAACATCAATCATCATTTAAAACATATTTATTTTCGAATTTAATTATTAAAAGACTTTTGATTTAATCAAAAAATGAAATATGTATAATAGAGCAACTTATTTAGAAATTATGAGTTATGAGCATGATATCTAATTCAGAAAATCTTTCAAATAGCTACGAATTTCTTAATAGCAGCCTCCGGCCAAAAGAATGGAACGTTTTCGTTCTTAGTTACGTTGAAATACAAAAAAATCAAATCAGAGGAAGCTTTTTCATCGTTTCTTGTGCGCAATGTAGTAGCGATGTGGAAATACAAGATGTCGGTTCAGCGACAATGTTAGACAGGCTGCGTTAAGTCCAGCCTAGGGCAGAGACGGACACCTTGTAATTTCGAGTTCTTTGGATTGAGAGCCGCGCGCCTACCGTGTGATTATCAACGTCGCATTAATCGGTCGGTAGGCTTATTATCATACATTCGGTTGAGTTTGATTACGTGACTCTAAAAAGAACCTTCAGCGATGCGAGGCGGAATATACGCGCGTGCACCGCTGCAAAGTGCTACTTTGCAGCAGTTTCTGCCGCTACCGCGCACTTCGCGTACGCCTCGGTGTTAAAAACTATAACCCTAGCCTCTCTAGTTTATCCCCTTGTAACGTGAGCTCGCGGAACGGCGTGAGAGAAAAAGTGCATCCATAAAGAACCTTTGATTTTTCACGCGCAAAGTTACATTTCGCCTGTTTGACTTCGCGTCGCCTCAACTCGACTGTAATTAATAGTGGCAGCTCATAATCGTGGCTAAAACGTCTCTATAAAATTTATTGCGCACTATATTATGCGTCGATGCACTGCACGACAGTTAATTTGTATCGTGATAGAAGTGAGATTGAGACCAATTGAGAAAGATTTTCCATTTATAAAGAATAATTAACAAAGAAATTTATATTGTATAATTATTTTAAAATCAATCCTAATTATAGTTATATTATTTTAATGTTGGCGAACAAAAATTTGCGCTACAAACTTCAAAATTCAAGCAACTGTAGGTAATTTAAAAATGAATCAAATTAAAAAATTTAAAAAAGGTTTTTAAAGTTTAAAATCTTTATTTTTAAAAGTTCGCTATGTCTTGTGAATGAGTATAATTTTACATATAAAAAATTTCGAGTTTGACAAATGAAAAATTTTCTTCTCACTTTGTGAGCTTGTCACGTGCCTAAAAAAAAAACTTACGAAAATTTTCGATTTTTTTAACGTGAAAGCTTAAACTTTTTCGAACATAAAATCGTTTTTAAAAATGTTTTTTTAAGAATTTTTTATCATATTCGAGTGTTAATTTAGCATGTGATGATATTATTTCAAAATTTCATGTTAAATTAGTATTCATACGTTTCTTAGTTAAGTCTTAGTGTCAAATGACGTAATTTATGAGTAAGCGAATAAATAACATATTTATGAGTAACTAAAAATAAAGTTTTAAAACGTAAATTCTACGATGAATAAATAAAATGTGGGTAAATTTTAACATCAATCATCATCAATGTTAATTTTACTGGAAAAAAATATGTTTCCATGTTTGTTTACAAACTGTGTCGATATTATCTCTTTTGTATTAATTCTCTTACATAATATTTATGTAACTTTCTAACATATTCATCTTGTATTAAATTAACCAAAAAATTTGAATTGGACCGTTTGGAACATGCGATTTATTTAAATTCGATATATTTTTCCCAACAAGTATTACATATAGTTGTCTTATTGAAGAGATTTTAATTTACTTCTGTTGATAAGAAACGAAAAATAAATGTCACGTTTAATATTAATTTAATATAATCTAATATGCTTTTCCATATCCTCAAAGAGTTGAATCATAACGTCAAAGAGTTGGGGGCGGCTACATGGATATTAAATATCGCACACACGCCCAGTATCGCTTCGAAATTGCACGGGGAAGATAAACATGAGCGCAAACACGCGATTGCATCGCCATGGCGCGATGTAACTTGGTTGGAAAGTTTATGGGGATCATTATTGTCTCTTTTACGCGCGATCAAGGCCTCCCTATTGATTCTTCATTGATCCACAGCTTATCGATTCTCTGTTGCGATCCGATTTGAAGTACATATAAATCATATACGTGACAATTTGCCGTAAAATACTCTAATTGTAATAGTCGTGTTAATTTTCACAGAGATGAAGAGAGAGATTTTCGGTTTGGATTGCGTCGTATCATTAATTCGAAGTCTCAGCATCGATATCTTCGTTTATTTTTAGTGCCTTCCTTCTCTCACTCGCGAACAACAAAATGTGCCTAACGTTGTAGTGCTAGAAGTGTCCATGGCTCTCCTCTCTCTCCCGGGAAGGCCGCCCGCGTCTCCCCGATGAAAACACGCAACATCGTAATCGCGATATAAAAATAATGAAACAGATTCCGCGCGAGATAGGCGGCGCGGGCGCTGGCATGATGCGCACCTCTATCGAGCTCTACGCTACTTCATTGCATCGCTTTAAGATTGATATATGGCTCCGTAATTAATTACTGTGCCGTTAACACAGTGTAGGGCTTTCTTCCTGCCTCCCACTCTCTCTCTCTCTCTCTCTCTCTCTCTCTCTCTCACTCACACATACTCTCTTTTGACATAACAAGAGCATGCATTCTCTACGTTGTGCTAATTATCGCAATACGTATGTGAATTGAATAATGCATTTATTTTATCAGATAATTACGCGCGGCTTGTCGAATAAAATATTCCTACTGTGTTATTGTTTTTCGAAAAAAAAACGCGTCATTTCCGTTTATTTCGATTCGATAATTAAAACTCCTTGAATGCTTCAGCGACCTTTACATTTTACGTGATCTCCGGAATCGTCCGGATAGAAAAATGACTTCATTAATCGTATAATACAATGCTTTGTCACAAAAAATAAAATTAAAGAAATATTTTTACGAATAAACTAATGAAGTGGCAAATTGTTTAAATGTTTTCTTCTTTTCTATACTTAAATGAGGTTTTTCTAATATAAATTTGTCAAATATAATTTAAATTCTTCATTGTCTAACACAATATTAAATAATTTTTCAATTAGCTACAAAATCTCAACTATGCAGAAAAAACGATTTTGTTGAAATATTTAAAAACTTAGCCAGACACTGAACTGTAAATAATTTTATTGGATTATCAAAATAATTATGTAGGAAACTTAAACGTTACGAACAAAAAATCTTGATATTTTAGCGACTATCGTTCATAATTATTTTAATAGATTCTAACAAAATTATTTTTAGTTCTGTATTTAATTAATGATTTAATTTTAGATTTTATTATAGCTTTTGAACCGTTCTTTTCATCACTTTATTATAACTATCCATATCAAATTTTCTTCAAGAAAAGAAAATATATTTCTTTTTAATAAATGCTCTTTTTAATATATGTATTATAAATTATAAATTTAATATATTATAATTTATAAATACTTTTATCCCCCTATTTTTCTCTACTATTTCGCGATAGACATCTCATCTTGAAATATTCGCGATCGTTTTATTAATGTAAAAAAATCAATAACCGTGTCATGATCACTGTATTATATCGTGATATCAAAATTACGGATCAGGTTTTAGTTTAATTTTATTTTTAGTTCGTACGCGAGTAGTAACGAGGATTCTGAAAGTTGATGTTAGGGTGGTGCATGTTCGCAGACCTCTCGCCATTGGGTGATAAAAGCGGAAGCCTTGTCGACGAGCTCGGCGGTGGTGGCGGCGGTTCCCTCAGGAACGGCAAGGGCAAGAAGATGAGGAAACCGAGGACGATTTACAGCAGCCTGCAATTGCAACAGCTCAACAGGCGGTTTCAGAGAACGCAGTACCTCGCGCTACCGGAAAGAGCGGAGCTCGCGGCTAGCCTCGGACTCACGCAAACGCAGGCAAGTTCTATCGACATTATAAGTCAAGCAGACTAGAGCGCAAGCTTCCCACGACATAGTCGTGCAACGATAAGTACCTCTTATCTCGCGCTACTCGTGACAGGTTGGCGTAAACAAATTGCGATAAACGTAAACACAAAATATAATTCTTTGCCAAAGCGAACATACATATATCGGATTTTTATATTTTGCAAACTTTAATTATTTAATTACATTAGAATAACGTTATTTATTTTAATATATTAAGATTAAAGACAAAAATTATTAAGAATTATTGGAAAAGTAATTTTTTTTATTGAATTTTATATTTTGCTCTTATATATAAATATAAATAATATTTTAATTTATAAGATTATATTTGAAAGATCCATTCGAATATTGCGATATATTCAGCAAAACACCATATATTATGTTAATATATCTCACGATATAGAAACCGTCTCTCTATATACATATTTTACCTGGAACTTTGAGTTGTAGTTAGAACAATATCGTGTTGACAAATACATTTGCACCGAATGATAAAATATCTGAGATATATATTTCCGCGGGCAAAACAGGTTTTTCACTCCGATATGGATTATCAGGAAGTACTGTCGGAAAGAACCTCTCGAAATCGTGTAAACGAGTGAATTCCGTGCGAACGACAACGCATCATACACGACGTTTATCTTGCAAATGATGAGAGACTTTCGCGTCGTGATTAGAATTTTGCATTTTATTGAAATGACCTGACAATCTTTATTTTTTTTTTTACGATGAATGGATCCAGTTGCGTGGTCGGTCCGCGGTAACGGGAGCCCGATAAACGGCATCTGTCAGCATTATCGGCACAAATGACTTTACTAAATCACCGATTCGCCACGCCCTGGACATCGGGGATAGGGTTGCCGTCAGTGTCCAGTGTACCGAGGGAAGGAAAGAGAACAAGTTTCCAGGCTAACGAGGTGCCCATAAATTTTCTCCTGGCGATCGTGCGAGTTTTGCGCGAGCTTTCCACGCGGGCGGGGCTTTATGCGCTCGCCGGCAAAAGATTTTTCGCCAATTATCTGTCGCGCGGTTTCCAATTAACGATTTATTAGCGAAGCTCGAGCTACATAATTGGAGAGAAGTTAATTGGCTCCAAACTTTTCCGTTATAGATTTCTCGGATAGACGATTTATCGATGAGTCAAAGTCCGCGGCTAATTAGAACAATTTCGCCGGACAATTCAAATTCATTCGGATTAACAATCGTAATATCGTGTTGGTAGTTTATTAAGTACCGTCGTAAAATTAGTTTCTTTATGTTACTATTGATTTGTGTGTGCGGTCTGACGAGATTACACGTTCCTTCGGACAAAATTATGCGTTTCATTGACTGATGCGAGACGAGATGGAGCAATTTTCGCGGTTGCTCTTTGTGCGTTCCTCACCCCTCGAAGAAGTGTGTGCACAATCGTCGTGGCGCAGCGCGTAACTGCGTATCGCGTAATCATGGGATAACTGGCTGTCGTAGCTGGTTGATGTCGTTGCAGGGGGTCCCGGACCGGATAATTTCATTAGACGAAGCACCGCGGGGAGTTATTCTCCCCCCCGTGAGCGAATGAATCGAGCGCGACGCAACCTGATGAGCAGTCGGCGTCTGGTTGTTTACTAAACACGGTTGTTCGAAATCAACAGCAGCCGCATGATCGAGAGAGAGAGAGAGAGAGAGAGAGAAGAAAATTAAATTACGAAATCTCGGCAGATTATCTATTACATCTTCTATACATCAAAATGTAATCCGTTATTTAATTTCCGTCAGCGTAGAATTGATTGACGCAACAAACTAGTACAATAAAAAATTCGATAAATGTCAACCTTCATGTATACGATTAAGTATATTGGAACGAAAAATGAAGTTTTAGATTTCTCTTTTCGGATGAGTAGAAAAATCTGCAATGAAATAATTGAATTTCACGTCGGATACTACCGTAAATTTTCTTTATTTTGAAATATGGGGAGAATGACTTCTACCTTTTGTCAAACACTCAGCGGCTGCATGTAACGAAGAATGTTCCGCCGCGCGCGATCGGTGGAGCTCTTCAGCAGGCACCGTGCATAATCCGTAATCGTCCAATCAAGGCGTTCGACCAAGCGCCTCTGCCTCTGCACTCTTGGCCCTGCTACCGTCGCGCACTGGCTTTCTTGTCATCGCCACCAACATGGCGCCTTAGCCTTCAGTCTCTTCCATCTTCTCCTCTTTCCTCGTCCCCTCTCTTCCTTATACCACGACAGCCTCGTCGTCCTCCCGGCAATCTCCCCTCGCACATTTCCCCACCGGCTCTCCCCATTCTCCTCCTCCTCTTCTTCCTCCTCATCCTCCTCCTCCTCCNCNCNCNCNCNCTCTCTCTCTCTCTACTCTCTACTACTCTACTACTA